>NW_020175490.1:3936308-3971238 GCF_003031525.2 Neophocaena asiaeorientalis asiaeorientalis | reverse complement strand
TTTGTGGTACGCGGGCCTCTCACTGCTGTGGCCTCTCCCGTCGTGGAGCACAGGCTCCGGACACGCAGGCTCAGCGGCCATGGCTCACGGGCCCAGCCACTCCGCCGGCATGTGGGATCTTCCCGGACCGGGGCACGAACCCGCATCCCCTGCATCGGCAGGCGGACTCTCAATCACTGCACCACCAGGGAAGCCCATAAAGAAATAATTCTGATATTGAAAGAAAAAAGCAAAACTGAAAGGGAAACAATAGGCTAATACAATAATTCAGAAGAGACATAACAGAAGTCTGAAGCAATGCCATACCAAAGGGAATAAGGAGGATATTTGAGAGATGTTAAAAAAGTATATTGTTCAGGACACAATTGGTCATTGAATGTAGAAGGCACAAAAGATGACTCAAATTTGGGGTGTGGCTTACTTGGTTATGGTTAGATTCATTCACCGAAACTGGATCTACTGGAGGAAGAAAAAATTTGGAAATGAGTAAAATATGTTTTATTTTGGATATGTTGATTCTGAAGTATCTTATGGGGTATTTAGATAAAGAACTCATTTCAGGGGTGTACAAAGAAAAAGGAACCAGAAACTATATTAATAAAAAACAAAGAGGAGGGCTTCCCTGGTGGCGCAGTGGCTGAGAGTCTGCCTGCCGATGCAGGGGACAAGGGTTCATGCCCCAGTCCGGGAAGATCCCACATGCTGCGGAGCAGCTGGGCCCATGAGCCATGGCCGCTGAGCCTGTGCTCCACAACGGGAGAGGCCACAACAGTGAGAGGCCTGCGTACCACAAACAAACAAACAAAAAAAAACAAAGAGGAATAAGAAAACAGAGACAGGGCCACCAATAAAGTAAAAAGAGTTTCATGTAATGTTCAACAATGTTTAGTCCTATAGAGAACGTAATTAAGATAAAGACTGAAATAGTCTTTTTGGTTAATTTGCTTTGAATTGGGCAACTGGATCAACATTACTATTGTCGCTTCCAAAAATAAACAGCTTTGGAGGCCTCACTGAGGTGGATTTAAGAGTGAACAAGAGAGAGCCTCTAGGTAATAAAGAAGAATGGCAGCTACCTACATCTTTGTCTCCCCATATCCACCAGAAACAATAAAGAACAACAAGAACAAATAAATTTATATAAAAATCATACCTTCAACCTGAGGAAAAGATAGGATATATCCAAACCTCAAATTACAGTTGACCCTTGAGCAACATGGAGGTTAGGGGTATGCCAACCCTCCATACAGTTGAAAATGTAAGAATATAATTTAGAGTCGACCCTCCATATCTGTGGTTCCTCCATATCTGTGGTTCCACATCTGCAGATTCAATCAACCAAGGATTCAACCAAACTCTACCAAAACAACAATCATAGAAAACTGTAACAAAACAGAGCAAACTGAATTAAAATACTCAAATAGCATTTGGGTATATAAAAAGCAACCTGACTTGAAAACTCAGAAAAATTAAAAAAAAAAACAAAACAGAAATAGGCAAAAATAACTGGCATAATTGAGAGATGATTAAATTCAAGAAAGAAATGGAAGATAAGGCAAAATCATATCATAAATGAAGATTAAATTACAAGGTGCCCATAGAGAACAGACTAAATGAAAATTTAAGAGGCAAAGAAGAAATGCTAAATAGCAAGCAATATGAGAAAGGAAACAGGGTTAGAAAGAGTGAAATGGTGGACAAAGGAGAAATAACACATGTATAATTGGAGTCTCTGAAGAAGAAAATAAAAACAATGTAACAGAATTAATACTTAAAACTATAATTATAAAAACTTAATTACAAATGAAAAAGATCTGAATTTACATTTTGAAAGGGATCTCAAGGTAACTGGAAAAGTAAACCTAGAATGTCAACTCTGAGACATATCCTGTTAAAACTATTTAGACTTGAAATAAAAAAAAAAATCCTCAAGGATTACAGGCTACATGACCAAATAAACTGTAAAGGCAAAAGAATTAGACTGGCATCAGTCTTCTCAAAATCACATACACACACACACACACACACACACACACATATGTATATGGCAAGGCAACAATGGAACAGAATTTTCAGAAAACTGAACAAGTGTGAATCAAGGGTTTTATATTCAGCTAAGCTATCCTTCAAGTATCAGTACTATAGAAAAACATCTTTAAATATAAGAAATTAGATAATTGTGTACCCATGAGCCACTAATGAGGAATCTAGTAATGAATGAGCTTCATTCAAGCAAGAGATGACTTGAGAAAACTTCAGCCAATAAACAAATTAAAATGATGCTGAGCATTTATCATATTTATTAAATACGAAGAAGCTTTATGACAAATGAGTAATAGGGATGACAATGCAAAACCAATATATAAACATTTTATGTTGTGACCAGGTAGAAATAAGATAACTAAAAAATGGAACATAAAGAAGAAAGTAGAATAAGCTCATTCATTGCTGTATGCTATATAGGCAATAGGTGTGAATTAAGGGTTTTAAAAACCTGATAAATCAGAAAGTAAACATTTAATTACAATGAGGATAAAGTATAAGTAAAATGGTAACCACTAGAACAAAAATTCAAACCTTCCTAAATATCAACAAAGTTTTTAATGAAATAGCAAATAATGTACATTACATGGAGAAATAAACAGAGCAAATGTAATAATTATAAAATTTTGTGAAAGACTTGAGACCAAACATTCAGTCATATTAATAAATATAAATGGGTTTGACACATCTATTAAAGGAAAAGTGCTTCCAATCTGGCTCTCAAAGCAAGAACCAACAGTATGACACATATAAGAAAGTTATTTAAGAAGGCTAAAAATAATGGGATGGACAATGGAATGTTAGGTAAATGAAAACAGTAAGAAAGTAAGGGTACCAGGCAAAGTATAATCCAGGCCAAAAAAGGAAAATTGTGACAAAGAAAGCTCTCTTTTAATGCTAAGAGCCACAATTCAAAATAAAGATAATAGTTAACTTGTGCCAAATAACACTGTAACCAGAATATGCAGGAAGACAAAGATAGAATTGCACTAATAGTAGAAGACGTTAACAAAACAAAGTACAAGACAAAATAAGTGTACAAAAAATGACTATGTATATAGAAGACCTAAACATAACATAGACTTTATGACTATAAATCAAACTTGACATGCTGATAGTAGACTGTATACCATCTAAAGTACATATAAACTATTCATAAAAAGTAATAATATATGAGGCCACAAAGTTCCATAAAGCAGAAATATTAACAAAAAATATCTGATCACAATGTAGTACTAGAAATTACTAACAAATTCAAAAAGCAAAAATGATCTTCTACTGAAATTAATAAACCTTATTTTAAAGAATCCTTGGGTCAAATGAGAAATACGAACTGAAAGTAAAATTTTCTAATAATGAAAACACTTTATATCAGAATCTATGACATGTAGTTAAAAGAGTAAGCAGAAAAATATTGATCAATAAAAGAATTAAGAATAAATGAATTAAATTCAAAAATTAAGGAAAACTTCAATGAGTTTACTAAGTTTTCAGAATTGTCACTAATACCCCAAATTATGAAAAGAAACAAACTCAGTCATATCTTTTCTCTCTTATTTGCCTCCCTCTTTTCATTGAGAAAATATTGGAAAAGGCTGGAGAGAAATGGGCTAACTTATGAAAACGTGGACAATGGAGATGACTTTTTGAAGTGAATGCTCCAGTATTAAACACTGAGTTGGGAAATAATTTAAAACCCACATATCTTTCCCAATGGGAATGGAAAGATTTCTACTAGGCAATATGAACTATGATACACAATATTTACTATCTCACAGAGAGACTTACAGAGCTCAGCAATTCTAACAAAACATCTTAATCACACCTCCACTCTCCACCCTTCCCCACAATCCCCTCAGGCTACGAAAAAGTAGATAGAATAGGAACTATCCAGGTCTCAAACTACAGTGCTGACTGGAAAACAAATTGGTTCAAGTTAAAAAGTATGAGGAAAGCCAAGCAATTTTATTGCTGATAGAATGTACAACACAGATCTCCAAGCATGAACAAGATGAAAAGAAACATTCTGGCAACTCTGTAAACACACCATAGCAAAAAAAAAAAGAAAAAAGGAGTAAAGAATAAATGTATAAATGAATTGAAACAATGCATGCAAACTACAAAAAGCATGATTAGAAGAAAACTCACACAAAAGAAATTTCCGTAAAGTGCTTCTTGAGCAACTTGATGAAAATCTAAATGCAATAGACAAAAGCTCAAAAACAAGATGATTTAAAAAATAGAACTAGGAAGACTGCTTAGCTATAAAAAATGAGAAACCAAAAAAAAAAAAAAACATTGCTACAGAATCAATAAATAAATTAGGAACAACAGGTACACAGGACAGACAAGGCTAAAAAAATCAAACTGACTTTATTTCCATTTACTAAGGTGACACCAAATATGAATTTGGATCAACTAAAAGGAATGCAGAGTACTGGAAATTGCAATACTTGTGTATGTATAAGAGAATTTTTTTCCTCATTAAAAAGTTGCTTTAAAATAGAGTCAGGTGTTTAAAGCAAAAATAACAATGTATTCTGTAGATTCTAATAGACACAGAAATAAAATGTAGAAAAACAAAGGGCAAGGTGGGAAAAATGAAAGAAGAAAGTTTTAAGGTTCTTAAAATGTGAAATGGCATATTTTTGGTGGACAAACTCTTAGGGTGGCCTCCATTATGTGCCAATCCTGGTGTTCACAACCTTGTGATTGCATCCCCTTGAGTGTGGGGATCCAGGACCTGTGACATGCCTCTACCAACAGTATATGGCAACAGATGTGATTTTGTGTATTATGTAAGAGTTCAGCTGCCATCTTTCTGGAATCTCCCTCTCTGTCGCTGGTTGTGAGGAAGCAATAGGCCATGTTAGAGAACCACATGTGGTAAGAAATTGCTGATGCCTAGAGGAGCAGAGAGCACCTTCTGGCCAACAGCCATTAAACAACTGAAGTTTTCAGTTCTAGCTGCAAGGAACTGAATGCTGCAAAGAACCATGTGAGTATGGAAGTGAATGTTTTCTGAGTTCAGTCTCCAGGTGAAAACTCTGTCCTAGCTGACACCTTGGCCTGGTGAGATCCTAAGCAGAGAGGACCCAGTCAAGCTGTGCCCGAACTCCTGACCCACAGAAGCTGAGATATTAAAGATTTGCTGCTTTAAGCTGCTAAAGTTGTGGTAATTTGCTATATGGCAATAAAAAATGGATATTATTGATATAATGTTTAGGTTTAAATCTATCATCTTGTTATTTGCTTTCTCTTTATCCCATTTATACTTTGTTTCCCTGTTCTTCTTTTTCTGCCTTCATTTAGATTATTTTATGTTTCATTTTACCCTCTTTGTTGGGTTTTTGCTATAAATCTTTGTTTTTTTTTTTTGTGGTATGCGGGCCTCTCACTGTTGCGGCCTCTCCCATTGTGGAGCACAGGCTCCGGACGTGCAGACTCCGCGGCCATGGCTCACGGGCTCAGCCGCTCCGTGGCACGTGGGACCTTTCCAGACCAGGGCATGAACCCGTGTCCCCTGCATCGGCAGGCGGACTCTCAACCACTGCGACACCAGGGAAGCCCTATTTGCTCGTTTTTTTATCTTAGGATCTGCTTTAGAGTTAATTACATATCTTTATCACAGCCTACATTCAAGTTATGTTATACTGCTTCAAATATAGTACAATATCCTGTACTTTCACTTCTCCCCTTCCCACCCTTGTGCTATTATTGTCATTTATTTTGCTTTTACATATGTTATAAACCTCATATGGGTTTTGTTTATAGAAGTAAAATATCTTTTAAAGAAATCTAGAGAATAAGAAAAAAATCTTATATATTTATTCATGTAGCTGCTTTCTTTGCATGCCTTGTAATTTTTGACTGGATGCCAGACACTTTGAATTTTTTATTGTGACTACTGGATATATTTTTATTCCTATACATACTTTTAAGCTCTGTTCCGAGATGCAGTTACTTGGAAACAGTTTGAGCCTTTTGCCTCTTGCTTTTAAGATGTCTGTCAAGACTAGATCAGTGCTAAGTGTTGGAATAATTATTCTACACTGCAATTACCATTGCAATTACTCTACCCAATTCCTAGTCAATCTTGAAATTTTCCATTCTAGCTATCAAGAAAGGTTCCCTCTAATCATCTCGGGTAGATCAATCTTTTCCTGGCCTTGGGTAGTTTCCTCACATGCATACAATTAGTCACTGTACAGATACTAGAAGGGGACCCTCTGAAGATCTCTAGAATTCTCTGTGTAGCAATCTCTTCTCTAGTAACCAGTCCTGTTGTCTTAGTCTCCCCAGACTCATAGCTCTACTTCCTCAACTCAGTTAGTTCAACTGGCTCTGCCTGGATTCTCCCAACTTGTACCACAAGGTGGAAACTCTCACAGCAATAAGATAAGGTAATACAGGGTTTATCTCACTTTCCCCCCATCTCTTAGGGCTCATTATCATTATACCTTCTTGCCTGATATCCCATGTCTTAAAAAACATCCTTTCATATATGTTGTCTATTTTTCAGTTGTTTTGGACAGGAAGATAATGTGGTTACTTTGTCTTAGCTGGAAGTGTAAGTCTTGAGTTATTTCTTATGAAAAACAAAGGCTGACTGAGGGTTGAACCAAGAGTGCAAAGGGCAGAGCAAAGAGCCCAATGGAGTCATTCTCAAGAAGCAGGACTGGGGCCCTAATCAAGCAACTGGCAACATATGCTTGACTTAATTTTAGAATTACTAGTGAACAGTGACTAAAATGTGCATCGTTTTCCATCTTTTTCAATGAATGTTTCTACTGCAGTAACTATATACTTCTCTTACTACTGTATGTTTGAGAGTGTGTATGTGTATGTGTGTGTGTGTGTGTGTGTGTGTGTGTGTGTGTGTAAGAGGTACAGATAATTTGTCTAAGTTCACAGGTCTTCAGATTGAAGCACCTGAGTAACCTCATCTCCGTCTGGGCCTGATTTAGATGGGATCCTGAATTTTGAGCCTAAGCCTAATGCCCTACTGGAATGGGACTTTCCTGGGTGGATTTGAATATGCTTTTCACATAGGAGGAGTATAAGTTTGTGGCCAGAGGGTGGACTGTGGTAGATTAAAGATGACCACAAATTATTTGACACTACTCCCACTGAGAGCTAGGGTTATGACCCCTCTTCTTGAATGTAGGTGGGCTCTGTGACAACTTTATCATAAAAAGAACACAGCAAAAGTTAAACTGTACCAGACTCTAGAAGATTAGCACCTTCCACCTCTTATCTCTTGGAACTGTCTTTTGGAATGCTTGCTCTGGAGGAATCCAGAAGCCATATAGCAGGTCCAACTACCCTGAAATTGCCATAGGAGAAAAGAGTATTATAAGCCCGTCCCCAGCTGTTCCATTCATTCCACTATAGGCACCACACATGTGAGTAAAGGAACCATTTCCACGATTCCAGCTTCAACATACACTGTATGAAAAACAGAGTATCCAGACATATGACCCCAGTCATCTCCAGACATTTGAGCCATCCCAGCTGAGGCCCCGGACATCTTGAAGCAGAGGCAAATCATCCAGCTGAGCCCTGACCAAACGTCTCACCTATAAAACCATGAGATATAATGAAATGGTTATTATAAATAACTAGAACAGGAGGAAAATCAGGAGTTCAGTTTATATATGCTTACTACCGATACAGTTACAGAACAGATGTCAAGTTGGTATTTGGATATGTGATTCTGGAATTCAGTGAAGATGTCCAAAGTGAATAAAAATTTGGAAAACAACCTCCTTGTTCTGTTCTATTTTCCTTTTTCCATAGTACTTATCACCTCTGACATTTCCTAGACAATTTATTTATTGTCTAATGTGTACTATCTGTCTTCTCTGATACAATGTAAACTCCTCAAATACAGGGATTTTTGTTTTCTTCACTAATGTAACCCCTGCACACAGACCAGTGACTGGCATATAGAAGACACTCAAATATTTGCTGAGTAAATGAACCAACTTAAAAATAGTATTTAAGACCATTTTATTGAGAAAATGACCTTGGGAGAGAGTGAATACAGTAGTTATGGTTTGAGAATAGGCATTTCAACACTTAGAAGTTGACAAGAGGAGAAACCAGCAAAGGAGATTGAGAGGATGCAGCCAGTAAGGAAAGAGGATAAATAAGAGACAGTGTTCTAGAAGCAAAGTAAAAATAGTGTTTCAAAAAGGGGAAGTGATCAAGTACGCCAATGAAGCTGATAGAGTAAGATGAGCACTGAGAATAAATTATTTGATTTGGTAATGTGGAAGGAACTGAGGACCTTACCATAAACAAAACTAAAACTAGTAGAATAGTGAGGATGAAGTCTAACTACTGAGAACAGGAAGAAGATGGAAGGAAAGGAAACAGATTTTTTTTTAATGAATTTTGCTCAACTGGAGAAGAGAAATGGCTAGGGGTGGCAGTATGATGCCAGGGCTTGTTGTTGATATATTATAAAAGGTTTTGTATGCTAATTGAAATAATCTTATAGAGAGGAAAAAAATCTAATAATTCAGAGGGTAGAGGCATTTGAGTAGGTGAAAAAGGATGAAATCTAGTAGTACATAAATGAGTTGACTAGCTCTAGGTAAGGACAACAAAATAATTTACCTACAGTTATCAAGAGGAGAAGCGGAGTACCTGGGTACAGATGCAGGTATATTAATTAGATGTGGTAGAAACTCCCTTCTATTTAGTTCTATTTTCTCAGTAAAACAGGAAGCAAGATTCATCAGCTAATAATGAAGACAGAGGAGGTGTAAATAGTCCTTTAGCACTGGACTTGAACATACTTGGCACATATCTTGCATTAGAACTTATTGTGCTGTAATTATTTTTGAACATATCTCTTGCACCACTAAACTATGAAATAATTTTAAGGTATAGGAAGTATTTTTTATTTTTGTACTACCAGTATGCAACAAAATGCCCTGCAAACAAATGTTTGTTAACTCACTGATTGAATAAATGAATGTTAAAGATTCCTCTGAGACTTTGCAGCAAGGCCAAAAGAGTCTGAAAACAGCAAAAAAATAAAATACTATCAAGTATCAATGTGATAACTTAAATCCAATTTGCAAATATTGAGAATCTGAAACCATTAAACTTCCAACTTTTATTAAAATTTTAAAACTTCAGATAGAACATAAACATTTCTCTTTTTTCAAGATACTAAAGAAATGAGATTTCAATATTAAAAATAACTACGTCGAGTTAGGAGTTACTCTAGAGTACATGTCACATTGATTCTAAATATTAAACATTTCATGACAAAACGTCAAGGTTCCGCTCCAAAAAAATCAACATCTTTGAAGAAGGGTTACTACAAAAATATCTTCCATATAAAAAATAAAGTAGGAACACTCTTAGAGACCATGGCCATATTTTATACGTATAGGGTTTTTCTCTTCACACCAAGTGTAAGAATAAAGGAAAATGAAGAACCTTAGATCAAATGGGACAACAGAATGTGTTCCTGACACTAAAAATACTCACATTACTTAAGATTTTGTAATAATCAATACAACCCCAAAATGATGATTTGGCTAAAAATTTTAACTTTCATACAAACCCCAAACAACTGTAAACTGTAATTTCTGGAACAATTACTTTTAAAATCACCAAAATTCAAAGACACTATTTAAAAATACAGAAATAAAAACAAATCATGAACATGTTATATACCTTATTTAATTCTTAATTACTTTTGGGACATTCTTTATTCCTTTAATAAAAAGAATAGTAGTAATATATATGCTATTGGTAGAAAATTAAGAGCTTCTATAAAATGCTGTGAAAAGAAATTTCAATTATTACTAAATATGCCAACTCTTAGTTTAAAAAATGCAAAAGAAGCTAGTCAGCAGACTCAAACTTGAAGCAGACCCGCTTCCCTCTGAAGCAATGATTTGCTATACTTCCTAGATAATCCTTCAAAAAAGTCTTTCTATATGTTAATATAAATAGTTCAGAATACCAAGACAGAGGTACAGAACAGGACATGAACAGGTCACATGACATAACTGGTCTTGCTCCACAGTTACTACAATGAAGTCCACAGGAGCAGGTGGGGAAGGAAACCGACACAATCCAATGATGCAGTTGTCATAAACCCAGATCATGATTCTCTTCCTATTACCTGATGATCAGTTGTTTAGTTAGATGCAATGGAAATAAAACTGAAAGAAATATGAAGAGGAAATAAAAAATGAAAGGTATGTCTCAACATTTTTTATTTTTGGTGAAGTCAAATGGTTTCCACCACTGAGCAAACTGCAGTACTTTCTTCCTCTGATCCTCAAAGCTTTCTCGGATCCCTTTCCTCCAAAGTCTTGGTTCTACATCCAGCATCCCACCAATGATTTCCTTTCAAAGAATGAGAAAAATACAAACACGTGCATGTATAAATACTAAAAACAGGAATGAAACTATTTCTATTTATTCTGTTACTAAATATAACATTAAGCAGTTTCTCCGTGAGGATGATCAAATTTTACATAGGTATTAGTTTCAAGTTAAAAATAAAGATTCTTTTCATTTAGTTCTAACTATGCAAACCTTGTGATTCTAGGGGTCCTAGCTGTGTCTCCTGTCAAACAATTTGTCTATTTTGTTGCTTGTTAACACATCTATCAGACAGCAGCAAAGAGGAGGAAGAGAAAATGGAATTTAACTAATTTGGTCCTTATTAGCTGCTCTGGTAAAAGTTTGAAGAAAAAGTTGATCAACATGTAGCAATTATTAACTTGGTTGTTCAACTACAGTTGAATCTCAGGCTAATGTTCTCCTTACTACCCAGTATAGTTAAAAGCCAGTTTCTTCTACTATTAGCTGTAGATATTTTTTCAGGAAACAAAATCATATTTTAGTACTAATCTAAGCAAACCAAGAATTAGAAATTATAAATCACCTTCATTTAAAAAGTCACATTCCCAAGCCCTGAAAGGAATGGATTTCTGTCTGCTTATTATTCTAGATCATTTCCTTCATGATCCTCTTCCTGTGCTATCAGCTACAGAAATTAATCAAATTTATGATAGTGAGTATCCATGTACAGAAAGATATGGGGGAGATTTATAATGCTTCGAGGAAGGGAAGTACGGTAATACAGGAAAATCTTGGGCTAAGGGTTGAGTTCTGCATATTCAGTCTAGGTCTGCAGGATTGTGTGGTAAGACCTTGGACCTAATCACTCTAAGACATAGGTTCTTCATCTTAACAAATATACTAAAGGGACATACTATGTACAAGCAAGTGCCAAATATTGTAGGGGATACAGAGATAACTAAAATACATTTCTCTGTCTTCAGAAAGCTCATAACAGAATGTGGAGCTGTGGTGGGAGTTATAAAGCAGAATAAGGCAAATGTCAAAGCAGACTACATGGAAACTCAAAAAGAAAGAAGATTCTAATTGTTGGAAAAATCAGGAAAAGCTTCATGGAAAAGGAAACCTCTTTTCAGTGGGAAAGGGAAATAAAGGGGTTAAGAGAGACATAGTTTAAAAAAAGGGCACATTTAGATTTAATGCAAGAGTTTCTTGGCACCAGCCAATCACTAGCAATGTAGTTTAAGAAAGCCTAGCTTATAAATTGATCTAAAACTGTCTATAAAGCATCAAGTTTTGTCTCATGTGTACCATATAAGGACTGATTCTTTTTCTGTTACTGAAGCAGATGTTAATGGAAAGAGACCAACCCTTCTTGCTCTCTAAACAACTGCAGGCTGAAGGGAGTTTTGGTCTCATAGGCTGTTTCTTGGAAAGAAGATTTTGGGGAAAACGGATCAATGATGTAATGCTAACTAAAGAAGCTTTCCTTTTAACATTAAAACGGTATCATAAAAATCATAGCACATGCATAATATTGGGGGGGGCGATCTCCCAATTAAATTTATGCAAGTTAAAAAATTGATATTTTACTTCATTTTCACTAGAATTAAGTTTCCTTTTTTTGAAAGAAATAAATGCAGGGTCATAAAGCTTTGAGTTATAAAGCTCTATTGAATAACAACAGAATTTTTCAGAGCAATGAAAACAAATTTCTAATTAACTCTGGGAAAAGATATTCTGAAAAATTCTCAGACAAGTTTCTGTAACATATCTCAACAGTTCATAGATGAATGTGATTTTAGGCCTCTAGTTAACCTTTAAGGATAACAGCATAAACATTTTTGAGTCCAAACCTCTTACATGTCACTATTCTTTGCAGAAAATGATCTTACACAGGAGATGAAAGTGGGGAGAAAGAACAGGAAACCATGGACAGAGTTCATCTAGGCTCCTCTAATTTAGAGAGAAAGGCCTGAGTTATAGTAGATTGAAAGGTCACTTCTAGAGCTGTTATTGCCCAGACTTCTTTTGATTGCTTCAATAGCTACACTAATTTCATTCTAGTCCCTGATACTAACTTACATACTTCCCAGATACTCAGTAGACCTTAAATTTAAGGACTATAACCCTAGAAGGCAATCTGTAGTAACAGAAAAAATCCACTAGCAAAAAATGAAAGATCTACACTCTAGTATCTGTCCAGAAACTATCTGTGTGAAATGAGTGACACATTCTTGGACTATATCGTTCTTAATTATAAATGAAGATGTGAGATCATTTGTTCTCTAGTTCAACCATGAGCTTATGCACCCCTTGTTTCTGTCACTTATTAGCACATGACCATGGGGAAGTTATATAGCCTCTCTGTAGCTCAGTTTCATCATCTATAAAATGAAAGTATAAAAATATCTATATAATAGAGTTATTGTGAGCATTAACTGAGTGCTCAGAACAGTAACAGGCTCATTGTAAACCCTCAATGAGTGGGTTATCATCATTATCAATTATCATCAATCACTCTCAGCACAAGCCTGGCTGACTCCACAGGAAAAACATTATAGTCACCATTGACACTGTCAACAAATGTTTGGTTACAAAGTAATATTCCTGTTATAATAAATATTCTGGGATATATTTATTAACAGTTTCTGGGTACTCCCTCTAAAACTTGGGTGGAACAGTAATAACCAACTTCACTATATATTGTGCCCAAAGTTTTGATTTCCCTTCAAAAGAAAAGTGTTACAAAATTGCTAAACTCTGGTTTACTAAATTTGTGAGCATACCTTTCCAAAGTAATGAGGGAATTTGTGTTGATCTTCAATGACATGGGCAAACCCTCCCTGGAGGCCAAAATTCACAGAGAAGTAAGGTAAGCCTCTGGGTACCTAAATAAATAGATAAATCACACATGAATACAGCATGAAATCAGAAAGTTATGCTTAATCCCTCTTCCTAATTAAGCATCACTCAAGACAAACGTATACACTGAATTTCCAGTTCTATAGGTATTTAAACAATAACCTAACTTCTTAAATAAAACATTTCATTTGGTAGCCTTTCAGCTAGATAGTGCTTTATAATATCCAGCAATTATAATCAGAACCAATTATTTTTCTGTCTTATGGGGAAACAGGAAAGAAAAGGCATTTTAAAAATATATAACAACCGAGTAATTTTCCTTAGATTATGCAAATAGAGATTAAGGATATGCTTTTTTATATTTTCCTCACAATGCAGAGGTATAACATTCCTGAGATTATACTACTATTTACTGATCAAAGATAAATTAAACATGAACAATCATAGTTTTTTATTAACTGGTGAGGTGGGTATAGAAATTTTTAGTTTACCAACCTTGTTTCAAAATATTTCCACGATGAACTACTATCTTTCCCTCTCTTTTATCCCTCCCTCTTTCTATACACACTCACGCACAGACACACAAACACACACACACGTGTGCATGTGTGAAGTATTTTAAACACTATCTTGATTGGAAAAGGCCATAATATCTAGCTTTAAAAGTTAAGTAGATCTTGTGTCCTTGCAAGTTTTTCCTTCAAGCCCTTATTCTGTCACTAGAAAGTATTCACACTGGTCAATTTAAAGTAATATCTCTCTCCTCTAATACCCTTATACAGTCAGCATTTACTAATTTTGGCAGTGAATTACATATTTCTACTTAACTATATATATTTTGTATTGTGTCCTCAGGAAGGCATGACTTGGAAAGAGATAGTATGGTATAGTGGAAGAAGAGTGGTCATCTTGAAATAGTATAAAGCAATTAAAATTGGGGATTATAAAGAGTTGTTCAGGTTATAGGAAAAGCATAATTAAAAAATAATCAGTTTACAAAATAGTACAATACGTAAAATGCAGAGAAATGGGTTACTAGTTTGTGCTTTTAAAAAATATTTTCACATTTTAAAATAAAATGTGAAAACATGTATGACACAGACAATTAGGAAAAAAATAAAGAGAAAGACATGGCTCTAATCACAGCTCTGATACTTATAACTACGTAACTTCAGGCAAGTTATTTAACATCTGTGAGTCTCATGAGAAATATGAAGAGCTCAGAAGTTTGCTGTGAAGATCAAATAGAAAAATGTATATAAATGCTTGGCACAGAGAATATTATTCAAATATGACTTTCATTTCCATCTATTAATAGCACTTTGTGCAAATCTGATAGTCAAAGAAAAAGAAATGGAAGGCTCCGTTAAAATACATATATATATATATGTATATATTTTTAACATCTTTATTGGAGTATAATTGCTTTACAATAGTGTGTTAGTTTCTGCTTTATAACAAAATGAATCAGCTATACATATACATATATCCCCATATCTCTTCCCTCTTGCGTCTCCCTCCCTCCCACCCTCCTTACACCACCCCTCTAGGTGGTCACAAAGCACCGAGCTGATCTCCCTGTGCTATGCAGCTGCTTCCCACGAGCTATCAGTTTTACATTTGGTAGTGTATATGTGTTCATGCCACTCTCTCTCTTTGTCCCAGTTTACCCTTCCCTCTCCCTGTGTCCTCAAGTCCATTCTCTAGTAGGTCTGTGTCTTTATTCCCAATGCTGCACCTAGGTTCTTCATGATCATTTTATTTTTATATTCCATACATATGTGTTAGCATACGGTATTTGTCTTTCTTTTTCTGACTTTCTTCACTCTGTATGACAGACTCAAGGTCCATCCACCTCACTACAAATAACTCAATTTCGTTTCGTTTTATGGCTGAGTAATATTCCATTGTATATATGTGCCAATTCTTCTTCTTTATCCATTCATCTGTTGATGGACACTTAGGTTGCTTCCATGTCCTGGTTACTGTAAATAGAGTTGCAATGAACATTGTGGTACATGAATCTTTTTGAATTATGGTTTCCTCAGGGTATATACCAAGAAGTGGGATTGCTGGGTGGTATGGTATTTCTATTTTTAGTTTTTTAAGGAACCACCATACTGTTCTCCATAGTGGCTGTATCAATTTACATTCCCACCAACAGTGCAAGAGGGTTCCCTTTTCTCCACACCCTCTCCAGCATTTACTGTTTGTAGATTTTTTGATGTAAGTCAGGGAGCCTGATTCCTCCAGCTCCTTTTTTCGTTCTCAAGATTGCTTTGGCTATTTGGGGTCTTTTGTATTTCCATACAAATTGTGAAATTTTTTGTTCTAGTTCTGTGAAAAATGCCTTTGGTAGTTTGATAGGGATTGCACTGAATCTGCAGACTGCTTTGGGTACTAGAGTCATTTTCATAATGTTGATTTTCCAATCCAAGAACATGGTATATCTCTCCATCTGTTTGTATCACCTTTAATTTCTTTCATCAGTTTCATAGTTTTTTACATACAGGTCTTTTGTCTCCTTAGGTTTATTCCTAGGTGTTTTATTCTTTTTGTTGCAGTGGTAAATGGGAGTGTTTCCTTAATTTCTCTTTCAGATTTTTCATCATTAGTGTATAGGAATGCAAGGGATTTCTGTGCATTAATTTTGTAGCCTGCTACTTTGCCAAATTCATTGATTAGCTCTAGTAGTTTTCTGGTAGCATCTTTAGGATTCTCTACGTATAGTATCATGTCATCTGCAAACAGTGACAGCTTAACTTCTTCTTTTCTGATTTGGATTTCTTTTTCTTCTCTGATTGCTGTGGCTAAAACTTCCAAAACGATGATATATAATAGTGGTGAGAGTGAGCAACCTTGTCTTGTTCCTGATCTTAGTGGAAATGGTTTCAGTTTTTCACCATTGAGGATGATGTTGGCTGTGGGTTTGTCATATATGGCCTTTATTATCATTAAAATATTTTTGCTATCTGAAGTAGATCAACGTGTGAGACAGGAATTTGAATGCCTAAAATCATGTTGTAGACTACATCAATTAAAGAGCAGTACTTCGAGGAAGAGATAACTTCAGAAAGCAATTTATGATGACAGTGCCCATGCTTTTTGTTTGTATTACACTGTGTTTGGCAGAAAAAATGGCTTCCTAAATATGTCAATTCTCCTATCCCATATTTGCCATGAATATGTTACGTTATATGGCAAAAAGGACTTTGCAGATACAATTAAGTTAGGGATCTTGAAATGGGGAGATTATCCTGGGTTATATAGCATATGATAGGAGGATCAGAGTCAGAGAAATAGTGGAAGATGCTATACTGGTTGACTTTGAACACAAAGGAAAGAACCACAAGCCATGGAATGCAGGTGGTTTCTAGAAACTGAAAAAGGCAAGGGAATGGATTCTCCCTGAGAGCCTCCAAAAAAAAAAAAAAAAAAAAAGTAGGCCTGCTAACACCTTGACTTAGCCCAGTAAAACCGAGTTCATATTTGTGACTTCCAGAACTATGAGATAACAAATGTGCTGTTTTTAAAGCACTAAGTTTGTGGTAATTTGTATATATCAATACATACCAAAGCTCAACAACATATGGCATAATTGCCAAGATGGCAAAATGAACACATTATTTCTAAACAAAGAACAGTTGTGTGCCACAAGAACTCTTCTCTCACTGCAGGTAGAAAAGGTACAACCTAATGTCTTGCCTGAAGAGTTGTGAGTCGGTAGGCATTGCAAAGGATCCAGTATAAAAGTATATGTACATTTGGCACTTCCTTTTCCTGCCTTGACCAGCCAGAGGGATAGAAGTTGGAACGTTGGCACCACCCATGAAGAGTACTGACAGAATTACAGCAAAAAATTTTATTGATGATAGGAAAACAGTAGTATTTGAGCTTTCCCCTTTTAATATTCCAGATTTTAATCCTGACTTCGTATAATTATCCTCATATTTGATGGTCTTAGGGTAAACCCAAATTTTCCTTGAGGTGGACTTTGCTTAGCTTTGAAAGTCAAACCCAAGACGTCTTAGATGTTTTTCAACTGCTATAGTTAACACAAAATTACAGTTAAAAATCATATTGAAAAGTAGAGGGGGAGAATTGGGAAGATGGCGGGGGGAATGGGGAAGATGGCGCAACAGTAAGACACGGAGATCACCCTCCTCCCCACAGATACACCAGAAATACATCTACACGTGGAACAACTCCTACAGAACACCTACTGAATGCTGGCAGAAGACCTCAGACTTCCCAAAAGGCAAGAAACTCCCCACGCACCTGGGTAGGGCAAAAGAAAAAAGAATAAACAGAGACAAAAGAATAGGGACGGGACCTGCACCAGTGGGAGGGAGCTGTGAAGGAAGAACAGTTTCCACACACTCGGAAGCTCCTTCGCGGGCGGAGACTGTGGGTGGCGGAGGGGGAAAGCTTCGGAGCGGAAACTCCGGAAGAGAGCACAGCAACAGGGGTACGGAGGGCAAAGCGAAGAGATTCCCGCACAAAGGATCGATGCCAACTGGCACTCACCAGCCCGAGAGGCTTGTCTGCTCACCCGCTGGGGCGGGCACGGCTGGCAGCTGACGCTCGGGCTTCGGTAGGAGCGCAGGGAGAGGACTGGGGTTGGCGGCATGAACACAGCCTGCAGGGCGTTACTGCACCACGGCTAGCCGGGAGGGAGTCCGGGGAAGACTCTGGACCTGCCGTAGAGGCAAGAGACGTTTTCTTGCCTCTTTGTTTCCTGGTGCACGAGGAGAGGGGTTTAAGAGTGCTGCTTAAAGGAGCTCTAGAGACGGGCGCGAGCCGCGGCTAACAGGGCAGACTGCAGAGATGGGCGTGAGACGCTAAGGTGGCTGCTGCCACCAACAAGAAGCCTATGTGCGAGCACAGGTCACTATCCACACCTCCCTTCATGGGAGCCTGTGCAGCCCGCCACTGCCAGGGTCCCGGGATCCAGGGAAAACTTCCCGAGGAGAACGCACGGCGCGCCTCAGGCTGGTGCAACGTCCTGCTGGCCTTTGCGCCGCAGGCTCGCCCCGCATTTGCACCCCTCCCTCCCCCGGCCTGAGAGAACCTGAGTCCCTGAAGCAGCTGCTCCTTTAACCCTGTCCTGCCTGAGCGAAGAACAGACGCGCTCCGGCGACCTACACACAGAGGCAGGGCCAAATCCAAAGCTGAGCCCTGGGAGCTGTGTGAACAAAGAAGAGAAAGGGAAGTCTCTCCCAGCAGCCTCAGAAGCAGCGGATTAAAGCTTCACAATCAATTTGATGTACACTGCATCTGTGGAATACCTGAATAGACAACTAATCATCCCAAATTGAGGAGGTGGACTTTGATAGCAAGATTTATTATTTTTTCCCCTTTTCCTCTTTATGTGTGTATGTTTCTGTGTGAGATTTTGTCTGTATAGCTTTGCTTTCACCATTTGTCCTAGGTTTCTATCCATCCGTTTTTTTATTCAGAGCCGTGTGGATGAAAGGCTCTTGGTGCTGCAGCCAGGAGTCAGTGCTGTGCCTCTGAGGAGGGAGAGCCAACTTCAGGACACTGGTCAACAAGAGACCTCCCAGCTCCACATAATATTAAACGGTGGAAATCTCCCAGAGACCTCCATCTCAACACCAGCACCCAGCTTCACTCAACGACCAGCAAGTTACAGTGAAGGACACCCTATGCCAAACAACTAGCAAGACAGGAACACAACCCCACCCATTAGCAGAGAGGCTGCCTAAAATCATAAGAAGTCCACAGACACACCGAAACACACCACCAGACGTGGACCTGCCCACCAGAAAGACAAGATACAGCCTCATCCACCAGAACACAGACACTAGGCCCCTCCACCAGGAAGCCTACACAACCCACTGAACCAAATTTAGTCACTGGGGACAGACACCAAAAACAACGGGAACTACAAACCTGCAGCCTGCAAAAAGGAGACCCCAAGCACAGTAAGATAAGCAAAATGAGAAGACAGAAAAATACATAGCAGATGAAGGAGCAAGATAAAAACCCACCAGACCTAACAAATAACGAGGAAATAGGTAGTCTACCTGAAAAAGAATTTAGAATAATGATAGCAAAGATGATGCAAAATCTTGGAAATAGAATGGAGAAAAAGCAAGAAATATTTAACAAGGAACTAGAAGAACTAATTGAAACAAGCAATGATGAACAACTCAATAAATGAAATTAAAAATACTCTAGAAGGGATCAAGAGCAGAATGACTGAGGCAGAAGAATGGATAAGTGACCTGGAAGGTAAAATAGTGGAAATAACGACTGCAGAGCAGAATAAAGAAAAAAGAATGAAAAGAACTGAGGACTATCTCAGAGACCTCTGGGACAACATTAAATGCACCAACATTCGAATTATAGGGGTTCCAGAAGAAGAGAAAAAGGGACAGAGAAAATATTTGAAGAGATTATAGTTGAAAACTTCCCTAATATGGAAAAGGAAATAGTCAAGTCCAGGAAGCACAGAGAGTCCCATACAGGATAAATCTAAGGAAAAACACGCCAAGACACATATTAATCAAACTGTCAAATATTAGATACAAAGAAAACATACTAAAAGCAGCAAGGGAAAAACAACAAATAACACACAAGGGAATCCACATAAGGTTAACAGCTGATCTCTCAGCAGAAACTCTGCAAGCCAGAAGGGACTGGCAGGACATATTTAAAGTGATGAAGGAGAAAAACCTACAACCAAGATTACCCTACACAGCAAGGATCTCATTCAGATATGATGGAGAAATTAAAACCTTTACAGACAAGCAAAAGCTGAGAGAATTCAGCACCATCAAACCAGCTTTACAACAAATGTTAAAGGATCTTCTCTAGGGAAGAAACACAAGAGAAGAAAAGACTTACAATAACAAACCCAAAATAATTAAGAAAATGGGAATAGGAACATACATATCCCTAATTACCTTAAGTGTAAATAGATTAAATGCTCCCACCAAAAAACACAGATTGGCTGAATAGATACAAAAACAAGACCCATATATATGCTGTCTACAAGAGACCCACTTCAGACTTAGAGACACATACAGACTGAAAGTGAGGGGATGGAAAAAGATATTCCAAGCAAATGGAAACCAAAAGAAAGCTGGAGTAGCAATTCTTATATCAGACAAAATAGACGTTAAAATAAAGACTATTACAAGAGACAAAAAAGGTCACTACATAATGATAAAGGGATTGATCCAAGAAGAAGATATAACAATTGTAAATATTTAGGCACCCAACATAAGAGCACCTCAATACATAAGGCAAATACTAACAGCCATAAATGGAGAAATTGACAGTAACACATTCATAGTAGGGGACTTTAACACCCCACTTTCACCAATGGACAGATCATCCAAAATGAAAATGAATAAGGAAACACAAGCTTTAAATGATACATTAAACAAGATGGACCTAATTGATATTTATAGGACATTCCATCCAAAAACAACAGAATACACATTTTTCTCAAGTGGAACATTCTCCACGATAGATCATATCTTGGGTCACAAGTCAAGCCTTGGTAAATTTAAGAAAATTGAAATTGTTTCAAGTATCTTTTCCGACTGCAATGCTATGAGGCTAGATATCAATTACAGGAAAAATCTGTAAAAGATACAAACACGTGGAGGCTAAACAATACTTAATAACCAAGTGATCACTGAAGAGATCAAAGAGGAAATCAAAACATACCTAGAAATAAATGACAATGGAGACACAACGACCCAAAACCTACAGGATGCAGCAAGAGCAGTTCTAAGAGGGAAATTTATAGCAATACAATCCTACCTCAAGAAACAGGAAACATCTTGAATAAACCACCTAACCTTGCACGTAAAGCAGTTAGAGAAAGAAGAACAAAAAACCCCCAAAATTAGCAGAAGGAAAGAAATCATAAAGATCAGATCAGAAATAAATGAAAAAGAAATGAAGGAAACGACAGCAAAGATCAATAAAACTAAAAGCTGGATCTTTGAGAAAATAAACAAAATTGATAAACTATTAACCAAACTCATCAAGAAAAAAAGGGAGAAGACTCAAATCAATAGAATTAGAAAAGAAAAAGGAGAACAATTGACACTACAGAAATACAAAACTCCTGAATAGCCAAGGCAATGTTGAGAACGAAAAATGGAGCTGGAGGAATAAGGCTCCCTGACTTCAGACTATACTACAAAGCTACAGTAATTAAGCCAGTATGGTACTGGAACAAAAACAAAAATATAGATCCATGGAACCGGATAGAAAGCCCAGAGATAAACCCACACACATATGTTCACCTTATCTTTGATAAAGGAGGCAGGAATGTACAGTGGAGAAAGGACAGCCTCTTCAGTAAGTGGTGCTGGGAAAACTGGACTGGGACATGTAAAAGTATGAGAGTAGACCACTCCGTAACACCATACACAAAAATAAGCTCAAAATGGATTAAAGACCTAAATGTAAGGCCAGAAACTTCAAACTATTGGAGGAAAACATAGGCAGTGCACTCTGACATAAATCACAGCAAGATCCTTTTTGACCCGCCTCCTAGAGAAATGGAAATAAAAACAAAAATAAACAAACAGGACCTAATGAAATTCCAAGGCTTTTGCACAGCAAAGGAAACCATAAACAAGACCAAAAGACAACCCTCAGAATGCGAGAAAATATTTGCAAATGGAGCAAGTGACACAGGATTAATCTCCAAAATTTACAAGCAGCTCATGCAGCTCAATAACAAAAAAACAAACAACCCAATCCAAAAATGGGCATACGACCTAAGTAGACATTTCTCCAAAGATATACAGACTGCCAACAAACAGATGAAAGAATGCTCATCATCGTTAATCATTAGAGAAGTGCAAATCAAAACTACAATGAGATATCATCTCACACCAGTCAAAATGGCCATCATCTAGAAACAATAACAAATCTAGAAAGAATAAATGCTGGAGAGGGTGTGGAGAAAAGGAAACACTCTTGCACTGCTGGTGGGAATGTGAATTGGTACAGCCAGTATGGATAACAGTATGGAGGTTCCTTAAAAAACTACAAATAGAACTACCATGTGACCCAGCGATCCCACTACTGGGCATATACCCTGAGAAAACCATAATTCAAAAAGAGTCATGTACCAAAATGTTCACTGCAGCTCTATTTACAATAGCCAGGAGATGGAAACAACCTAAGTGTCCATCATCAGATGAATGGATAAAGATGTGGCACATATATACAATGGAATATTACTCAGCCATAAAAAGAAATGAAATTGAGCTATTTGTAATGAGGTGGATGGACCTAGAGTCTGTCATACAGAGTGAAGTAAGTCAGAAAGAGAAAGACAAATACTGTATGCTAACACATATATATGGAATTTAAGAAATAAAAATGTCATGAAGAACCTAGGGGTAAGACAGGAATAAAGACACAGACCTACTAGTGAATGGACTTGAGGACATGGGGTGGGGGAAGGGTAAGCTGGGACAAAGTGAGAGAGTGGCATGGACATATATACACTACCAAACGTAAGGTAGATAGCTAGTGGGAAGCAGCTGCATAGCACAGGGAGATCAGCCCGGTGCTTTGTGACCAACTGGATGGGTGAACTAGGGAGGGTCGGAGGGAGGGAGACACAAGAGGGAGGAGATATGGGAACATATGTATATGTATAACTGATTCACTTCATTATAAAGCAGAAACTAACACATCATTGTAAAGCAATTATACTCCAATAAAGTTGTAAAAAGAAAAAGTTGAGGAAGAATTCATGTGAAATCTCAATAAAATTGTCTTGTGAAAAAAGACCACTTTCTTGACAAGTTACTGAATATTATGCAACTCCTCTGCAATGAACATTCAGACCTGTTTTTCTTGTATATATCCATGAACTTCACACTACACTGCAAGGAAATCAAAAGACCCAGAGAAAGTAAACAAAATAGACATAAAAAGAGAAGCTTATACTCACACAAATAAAACCATAAATCAACAGAGAATCAGAATGAATTACAAATATGTCAATCTCTACTAACAACCAAGAATCCACTATGGAAGAAAAAATCAGCACATCCCCAACACACACATAAAATACTTTATGTACCTACTAAGGACATAGAGTTTTTTAAAAGAAGGATAATGAGGTTTCTTCAGAATAAAAATAATGTTAAAATAAATCAAGATTGTTCACTTCATGCTCAGAAACATAATTATCATTTTAAAAAGACACTGGAAAGTTTGTTAACCTTGTAAAAAGTGACCTGCTTTGAAATTACTCTTATACTCAAGTTCTCTTCACAACTCCATCCACATAATTATCAAATCCTAAGCTAAGAGTGACCTCAAGAGGTCATCTGGTTCATTCCCCAGCTACTCTCAAATAGTCTCAGATAAAACGCTATGTGGTGATTTAGAAAAGAAAACACTTCAAAGTTGAATATACAACAACCATTTAGAAAAGAAAACACTTCAAAGTTGAATATACAACAACCATTCCAAGAATTTGTTATGTTTCTTACTGTCTCTATTGGTTATTTTAAAATATTAAAATCCTCCAGGTACTTATTTTAGGTATATATCCAGGTTTTAAAAAACAACCTTACAATAGGTACTAGATGGCTTACCAGCAAAAATACTGCATATATAGTGGTTATCATGGAGCTCACATATGTTGATGTATATCTATATCTATCATTTTAAACTGATAGTCATTTAAGTTCAAACACATTCTAAAAGATCTATATTTTTTAATTTCCCCTTCATGCTTTCTATTTTTGATGTCATATTTTACATCTTTATGCCTATCCCTTACCTGTTCATTGTAGTTATATTTAATTTTAAAATCTTTGTCTTTTAACCTTTCTAATTGTTCATTTAAGTGGTTGATCCACTGCTTTTACTTGCCTTTAACAGTGAGGTTTTTCCCTTCCTGTATTTTCTTATTTCTTGTTTTGGTCCTTTCTTTTTCACCTGAAGAAGACCCCTTAACATTTGTTGTAAGGTCACTTTAGTACTGATGAACTCTTTAGTTTTTTCCTTTTAGCACTTTAAATATATCATGCTACTCCCTTTTGGCCTGCAAAGTTTCTGCTGAAAAACCAGCAGATAGCCTTATGGAAATTCCCTTGTCGTAACTGTTTTTTGTTGTTGACTTTAAAATTCTCTCTTTACCTTTATTTTTTCCCATTTTAGTTATTATATGTCTTGGTGTGGTTCTCTTTGGGTTCATCTTCTTTGGGACTCTCTGTGATTCCTATACCTGGATATCTATTTCCTTCTTCAGGTTCAGCCAAAATTTCATCAAATACATTTTTTATCCCTTTCTCTCTCTCTTCTCTTTCTGTGATCCCTACAATGCAAATTTAGAATGCCTGATGTTGTCCCAGAGGTCCCTTAAGCTAGGCTCATTTAAAAAAAATTTTTATTTTCCCTGTTCTGATTGGGTGATTTTCACTATATTCCAGGTTGCTTATGCATTCTTCTATATCACCTAATCTGTGGCTAATTCCTTCTAGTGTATTTTTCATTTCAGTTATTACATTCTTCAGCTCTGATTGGTACTTTTTAATATTTTCTAGTTCTTTGTTCAAATTCCCACTCTGTTCATTTATTTTTTTCCCCAACTTGAGTTAGCATTCTTATTACTATTGCTCTGAACTCCTTATCAGGTAAATTATTTATCTCTGTTTCAGTAGGGTTTTATTCATTTTTCTTTTCTTGTTTTTTCATTTGAAACATATTCCTTTGTCTGCATGACAGTAGGTGAAAGAGTTACCTATCCTGGTCTCGAAGATATGTCCTTGTGTGGGAGCATCCCAATGCAGTCTGTGTGTGCACAGTGGTTCCAGTGGGAGCTCAATCTGAAGTAAGCCCAGGGTGCCCTGACAGCCACTGCCTTGGTGGGAGGTAGAGCCAGAGCCATGTTTGAGCTGGGGCTTCTCCTATGCTCAGTGGCAGTCACTGCCCTACTGGGGGTGGGATTTAGGCCCAAGAGCTGAAGCAGGAGCCCTGAGGGACCTGCACTTCTCCCAGGTGTGATGGCAGTCTCTACCTTAATTGTGAGCATGGTCAGGGACTGAGGGCTTGGGGCTGCACTTTGAAGTGGTTCCACTTTTTTCTTGATGTGTGTACTTTGGTAAGAGGCTAGATCAGGGCTGGAGGAGTTGGAGTCACACAGCTGAGCTGGTTCCACTCCTTCCCAAGTGTGTGCACCGACATGCACAGAAGAAATGGCAGTCTCCACCCTGGGGCTGATTCCTCTCCCTCCCAAGTATGTTGCTCCCATCCTAATCAGAGGCAGGGCCAGGGTTCAACCAAGCCCTGTTCCCTCCAAGTGTGTGCACTCTTGTTGGCAATTGCAGCCTTGACCTTAGCAGGGAGCAACAGCAGAGCAGTAGGGGCTAGAGTAGGAGTCCAGTGCAAACTTGGGGGCACACTGGGGTGGTCTTGGCAAGCCAGCCAGAGCATCATGAAGATTTCAATCTGCTGCCTCCACCCTGGGACTGTGAGCAAGTCTGTGTGCAAGCTCCTCAAGAGCAGAGTTTCCATTTATTACAGCACTCAGGTAAGCCCCACTGGTTTTCTAACCCAGACAGGCTCATCTTCCTCTTGCTGGACCACAGGGATGGAATGCCTAATGTGTGGATTGAATGCTCCGCTCCCCAAGGAATATCCTGAACATGTGATATTTCTCTCCTCTCTAGGTCACTCTCTAGGGGTGTCAGTCCCAATTAGATCGCTTCTCCTCCCCTCCTATCAAACTCTGTGTGGTTCTTTCTTTACAGTCTAGGTTGCAGAAGAGCTGTTCTGCTAGTCTTTAGGTCACCTTTAGTGAGACTTGCTTTATATGTAGTTGTAGTCTTGATGTGTTTGTGAGAGGAGGTGGGTTCAGCAACGTGCTACTCCACCATTTTGATTCCACCCCTCCCCTAAAATATTTTCAATTGCCATTAAAATCATGTTCTAAAAGAATATTCAATGGCATTGGAAATTATGATATGAGAAGTGAAAAACTTAGGCACAAAAGATGTATGTACATTAGGTACCTTTTTCTATAAGATCATGAATTAGACATTTGTGGGGGCATTGTTTTGTTTTTTAATATATTGTCTGTCCCAATTCACCAGCAAGGGAAAAGAAAAAGACCACAGGCAAATTGTAAAATTATTTGTCTAGTTCTGTGAACAATGCCATTGGTATTTTGATAGGGATTGCACTGAATCTATAGATTGCCTTGGGTGGTAGGGTCATTTTAACAAAATTGATTCTCCCAGTCCAAGAACACGGTATATCTTTCCATCTTTTTGTTTTATCTTCAATTTCTTGCATCAGTGCCTTATAGCTTTCAGAGTACAGCTCTTTTGCCATCTTAGTTAGATTTATTCCTAGGTATTTTATTCTTTTTGAAGTGATGGTAAATGGGATTGTTTCCATAATTTCTCTTTCTGATAGTTCGTTGTTAGTTTATAGAGATGCAACAGATTTCTGTACATTAATTTTGTATTCTGCAACTTTACTGAGTTCATTGATGAGATCTAGTAGTTTTCTGGTGGTGTGTTTCGGATCTTTCTATGTATAGTATCATGTCATCTGCAAACAGTGACAGTTTTACTTCTTCCTTTCCAATTTGGATTCTTTTAATTTCTTTTTCTTCTCTGACTGTTACGGCTTGGATTTCCAAAACTATGTTGAATAAAAGTGGTGACTCTGGACATTCTTGCCTTATTCCTGATCTTGGAGGAAACGCTCTCAGCTTTTCCCCATTGAGTATGATGTCAGCTGTGGGTTTGCCATATATGGCCATTATTATGTTGAGGTATGTTCCCTGTATGCCAGCTTTCTGGAGAGTTTTTATCATAAATGGATGTTGGATTTTATCAAAAGCTTTTTCTGTATCATATGGTTTTTATTCTTCAATTTGTTAATGTGGTATGTCACAGTGATTTGTGAATACTGAAAAATCCTTGCATCCCTGGGTTAAATCTCACGTGATCATGGTGAATGATCTTTTTAATGTACTGTTGGATTCATTTTGATAGTATTTGTTGAGGATTTTTGCATCTATGTTCATCAGTGATAATGACCTGTAAGTTTCTTTTTTGTGATATCTTTGGTTTTGGTATCAGGGTGATGTTGGCTTCATACAATCAGTTTGGAAGCATTCCTTCCTCTGTAATTTTTTGGAATAGTTTCAGAAGGATAAATGGTAGAATTCACCTGTGAAGCCATCTGGTTCTAGACTTTTGTTTGTTGGGAATTTTTAAATTACTGACTCAATTTCATTACTGGTAATTGGTCTGTTCATCTTTTCTATTTTTTCTTAGTTCAGTCTTGGGAGATTGTACCTTTGAAACACTCTGAATAGCCAAAACAATCTTGAGAAAGAAAAACAAACCTGGAGGAATCATGCTCCCTGACTTCAGATTATATTACAAAGCTACAGTCATTAAAACAGTATGATACTGGCATAAAAACAGACATATAGATCAATGGAACAGAATAGACAGCCCAGAAATAAACCCACATACTTAATGGTAAACTAATCTATGACAAAGGGGGCAAGAATATACAATGAAGAAAAGACAGTCTTTTCAATAAGTAGTGCTGGAAAAACTGGATAGCTACATGTAAAAGAATGAAATTAGAACATTCTCTAATACCATACAAAAATAAAACTCAAAATGGATTAAAACCTAAATTTAAGACTGGATACTATAAAACTCCTAGAGGAAAATACATGCAGAACACTGACTGACATGAATCACAGGAATATTTTTTTGGATCAGTCTCCTAGAGTAAATGAAATAAAAGCAAAAATAAACAAATAGGACCTAAGTAAATTTAACAGCTTTTGAACAGCAAAGAAAATCATCAACAAAATGAAAAGACAAACTCCTAAATGAGAGAAAATTTTTGCAAATGATATGACCAATAAGGGATTAATATCCAACATATATACACAGCTCATACAACTCAGTATCAAGAAACCAAAAAACCCAATTAAAAAAAAGAAGAACTGAATAGATATTTTTCCAAAGAGGAAATGAAGATGGCCAACAGGCATATGAAAAGATGCTCAACATCGCTAATCATCAGGGAAATGCAAATCAAAACCAAAACCACAATGAAATGTCACCTCACACCTTCAGAACAGCTATCGTTAAAAAGAAAACAAATAACAAATGCTGGCAAGGATGTGAAGAAAAGGGAACCCTCCTATACTGTTGGTGGGAATGTAAAATGGTGCAGCCACTGAGGAAAACAGTATGGAGGTTTCTCAGAAAACTACAAATAGAACTACCATATGACCCAGCAATTCCTCTCTTGAGTATATATATCAGAAAAAAACCCAAAACACTCATTTGAAAAGATATATGCACCCCAATGTTCATAGCAGCATTATTTACAATAGCCAAGATATGGAAACAACCTAAGTGTCCATTAACAGATGGATGTGGTGTATATATGTATATATGGAATACTACTCAGTCATAAAAAAGAACAAATTTTTGCCATTTGCAGCAACATAGATGGACTTGGAAGGCATTATGCTAAGTGAAATAAGTCAGACAGAGAAAGACTGTATGATATCACTTATATGTGGAATCTAAAGAATACAACAAACTAGTGAATAGAAGAAAAAAGAAGCAGACACACAGATACAGAGAACAAACTAGTGGTTAGCAGTACCAATGGTGGGGGGCAATACAGGGGCGGGGAAGTTGGAGGTACAAACTACTTAGTGTAAGATAGGCTGAAGGATGTTTTGTACAACACAGGGAATATAGCCAATATTTTGTAATAACTGTAAATGGAAAGTAACCTTTAAAAATTGTATTACTTTTTTTAAAATTTTTAAAAAAGACAATAGACAATGGTTTTACTTTTGAAATAAAACTACCTCCAATAATACAATGACATTTCAACCTTTGGCCTGGGATATAATAAATAAAATAGTGAATTCTATCAGTCACATGTATCAGGTCTGGCTTTCCAAAACAAAAAATGGGAGAGAAATATTCTAGTGACATCTGCTAGAGGAGGGGTCAGCAAAATTTTAAAAACTTAAAAAACAATTTTAAAACCTATAATAAAATTGTAATTTAAATAAAATAATTTGGGCTTTGCAGATCATAAAATTTCTATTGCAACTCTCAACACTGTCCTTGTAGCATGAAAGCAGCCAAAAACAGTACCTCTGAAACTTAAAACCTTTGGCACAGCAAAGGAAACCATAAACAAGATGAAAAGACGACCCTCAGAATGCAAGAAAATATTTGCAAATGAAGCAATTCACAAAGGATTAATCCCAAAATTTACAAGCAACTCATGCAGCTCAATATCAAAAAAACAAACAACCCAATCCAAAAATGGGCATAAGACCTAGACATTTCTCCAAAGAAGATATACAGATTGCCAACAAACACATGAAAGAATGCTCAACATCACTAATCATTAGAGAAATGCAAATCAAAACTAAAATGAGGTATCATCTCACACCAGTCAGAAAGGCCATCATCAAAAAATCTACAAACAATAAATGCTGGAGAGGGTTTGGAGAAAAGGGAACCCTCTTGCACTGTTGGTGGGAATGTAAATTGATACAGCCACTATGGAGAACAGTATGGTGCTTCCTTAAAAAACTAAAAATAGAACTACCATTCGACACAGCAATCCCACTACTGAGCATATACCCTGAGAGAGCCACAATTCAAAAAGAGTCATGTACCACAATGTTCATTGCAGCTCTATTTATAATAGTGAGGACATGGAAGCAACCTAAGTGTCCATCGACCGATGAATGGAAAATGAATGGCACATATATACAATGGAATATTACTCAGCCACAAAAAGAAACGAAATTGAGTTATTTGTAGTGAGGTGGATGGACCTAGAGTCTGTCCTACAGATTGAAATAAGTCAGAAAGAGAAAAACAAATACCACATATGTATGGAATCTAAAAAAAAAAAAAAAAAAAGGTTATGAAGAACCTAGCAGCAGGACAGGAATATAGACATAGAGAATGGACTTGAGGACACAGGGGCAGCAGGGGGGGAGGGTAAGCTGGGAAGAAGTGAGAGAGTGGCATGGACTTATATATACTACCAAATGTAAAATAGATAGCTAGTGGGAAGCAGCCACATAGCACAGGGAGATCAGCACAGTGGTTTGTGACCACCTAGATGGGTGGGATAGGGAGGTTGGGAGGGAGACACAGAGGGAGGAGATATGGGGATATATGCATATGTATAGCTAATTCACTTTGTTATAAAGCAGAAACTAACACACTATTGTAAAGCAATTATACTCCAATAAAGATGTTAAGAAAAAAAAAAAGGGATTTAGCTGTATTACTATAAAACTTCATTTACACAAACAGGCAGCAGGCTGGATTTAGCACACAGAGTGCAGTTCCCAACTCCTGCACTAGAATATTAGCTACATAAAGCCTTTGTTTTGTTCCATTATGTATAAAAAGCATCTAGAACAGTGCCTGGTAAATAGCAGGCACTCAATAAACATTCATATAATACTCTTTGAAAAGAAAAAGGAATCCACAGTTCTATTATATATCTATTCCATTTAATGTGTATTTCTAGAAAAGAGGGAGGTCATTACCGAAGTACTCAACCTAAGGGTAACTTGTATCTAAAATCTGATCTGCAAATCAAGATTAAACTATGAAGCATGGTTAGTAAAGTCTCTAAAAGAATAATGTACCCATCATCTAACTCAACTACTGTTTTAAAGGACCATAACAGTAAACCTTTGTATAAGTAAAAAAAAAAAAAAAAAATAAAAAAGAGAGAGAGAGTTCCATGTTCAAAATAGAGCCTTTAGGAAAATGTTTTTCTCATTATAATTTCAGTAACAAGAAGGCATCTCTCCTCACTTGTCCCAGAGGCTGAGAATCCCATTAAGAGGAACTTTCATGGCAGAGTCTTATGGTTATCATAAACAATCATAGGGACTACAGTGGCAGAGCACCAAAAGATCAGGAATAAACATTCAAATAAGCAATTAAAGAAATAAGGATTTGCTAGACCAGGTAGGATGAAAATAATTTCTTCTTTATTTATGGAATTATATTTCCTTCACCTTTGATCACTCAGCCAAATGGTCTCTTTCTCAAATAAGATATGGAAATTACAAAGATCCTTAATAGTAGGGTTATTTCTTATATTAAAAAAAAATAATACTTACAGACTTTCTGATATCTTTTGAAGAGAGATCAATTAATTTCTTGTTCATAGACCATTCTTCATCAGTTTCCATTATGGCTTTCTAAGAAACAGCCATTTGTCAATTAAAAAATAATACACAAGTAAATACAAAGAGTTTAAAAGTAAAGTAATACGGTGAATTAATTATAAGGTTTAATATACATGTTAGGTTATTAGTTTGAATGAATTAAGCCTTTAATTTCTGTTATTTAAAATTGGAATTTCTTGATTTCATACAAGTCTTATCTTTAGCCAAAATAATACTATTTTACTCATTCTTAACTCTTGTACTAACTTTATCTCACCTTTACATGACAAAAACAATCCTTAGTAAGACCAAGCAATTTAATATTGAATGGAATTTGTGAACATAAAGTTCACAAATTCCTTACTCCATTCATAGACATCTACTCAAATAAATTCATTTTGTTTTATCGTTCTTCTTCTGTATATAAGAACAGTAATTTATGTGCTTTCTGGCAACCAAATACTTGAGCTATTTCTGGCCATAGAAAAAAGGAGTAAAAATGCATGGGAAAAAATACATAGACATGGAATTATAAGACTTTCTAAGCTAATCAATATGACTAGTATTTATGGTAAAGAAATATTTAATAGAAAGAAAAGCCATGGTGATAATTATAAAATAATCTCATTTTTATACATCATTACTAATGAAATAAATTTTAAAGGTGAAATTAACATTCAAGTAAGCATAGTTTAAATACATCAGGTATACTGCTGCTCCCTATTTAAAAGACATGGATTGCTTGTGTTGACATTATAATGTAGCACATTCAATATAAAATTGAAGCTAAATCAAATAAGTACATTTTTAACAATCATATAAAAGATACAATATAAAAGAAAAGTAGCATACCATTCTGCTAAGAGATGACATTTCTGTCACCCACCATAAGCAACAGTAGCTGCTCTATGTTGTGCCCTATGTACTTCAATACCTATAGTCACAATCTCCTAGGGCTCACTGAGGAAGTACAAGAGAAAAAAAAAAAATTGAAGGAAAGCATAATAATCTCTTTCTCAATTGATTCTGTTTAATACAGGACTGACATGGGTTTGGGAATTATCTGGCTTGTTTTCCTATACTTTACTAGCATGACTTCAAAGCAAATCAGATGGTTTTTAAAAATTTCTATAGGAAAAGCTGATTTTCACCACCTCATCAACCTTAACAGGTTTAATAATCCTTTTTTAAAATAATTCTTTTTATTGGGACTTACAGTCCATATTAATTAAAATTTACCATCCTATATTGTCTAAATGTTGCATTTGCAAGTTTCTATACCACCTCATAAAATATTATCTTCTTCTTTAATTGTACACGTTACTATTTCATATATGGTTCTACATTTACAAATTTATATTAGTCTATAAATTACACTGCACTCAGGCCAGTATCAAACAAACGCTATTTAGTTAAACCTGCTTGAACATTATAATGACACAATTGCTTAAGAACTCTAATCATTTATTACAATGTCCAAAGATGTATGTCAAGGTTAGATTTTAGTTTCTTTTTCAAAGAGCATGATGAGGTATTAAATACTAAAACTTGCAGCAATAACTTGTCTCTGCAATTGTAATTTTTTTTTTTTAGCAATTGTAATTTGTACTGTTTGCATGTAACTATGTTTGGCCCTAAGGAATTTAAATTATAAATTATAAATTTCTAGAGTCATGACTACAATTTTGACTTGAAAGTATTTCAAGGTAGAACTTGATTTTTCATTTGAGAAATGAAAAATTAAAATTATAAATTACCATTTGATAGTATATTCATACTTATAAGTAAGCATGCTTTTTAAAGGTTAAAATCTCAAATTTCTTCTACAGAAATTTATATAGCAGAATTTTTGTGCTTTACTTCATTTCTTTATATGATATAAAATTTCATAAGTACATAGGAGAAAAAATATCAGAATAAAGATAACTATTCATAAAACTATAATACAGCAAAAAATAAGTATGCCTGTAAAGACTATCCATAAATACCTTAAAATAGATGGGAGCCATATCACCCACTTCCTTTGGGAGAGGAATGCATTCATAAACCATATGATACTGTTTCTTCATGCTCATATTCGTTTCTAAAAAGATACAGTCCAATCCTTTATCTTCAAACATCTTTACCAATGATTTTCTAAACATCTGAAGAGAGGAAATGGCTAGGTAAATAACACACTGAGAGGAGATTCAAAATATGAGAACAATAAAAAGTATAATAAATTCTTTTAAAATTAAAAAAAATAGTAAACAATGTTTGAACTCTACAATGTTACCTTATAGTTACTTTACTTTCTAAATCTACCACATAATTTCACATAGTTAAGCAATGTGTTTTTTATAACGGAAACGCACTCTGCTCAGTATTATGTATATATTGGAAACAGTGCCAGTAAACTAAAATAAGAAAAGGAAGAGATAAAAATCAAATTTAGGTGGTAAAATATATAGAACTGACAGTAAAATCATAGGAAAACATCCAAAAACCAAAAAAAGGTACTCTGAGCAGGTAGGCATCCTTAAATTCAGTAACAGACATGCAGAATTCACTTCCAATTGTTTTTCTATCCTCAAAGTAACTTCATTTGCTGGTTCCCTTCATATGTCTTCTGATCCTTCACTTGCAAATTTTCACTCAGCATAATTCCCTAGAGATTCAACCAGTTTGTTGTTGAGACCCTGCCTAGTTACTGCCATGTGGAGATAGAAGTTCAGGTTTTCCATTCAACCCTCTGTTGACACCCAAAAATAAGAAAGCCTACAAATTACTGCTGGGTAGGGGTTGGGAGTTCTGGGTTCCAACCAGGTCTCCTCTGATCACTTATTATTGATCACTCATCACTATTCTATTTTCCACTCATTTTATAAAATAAGAACAAGTAGGAAAAAAAATCGAATAATTATAATTTGAGGTAAAGTAAAAAGGTACCTAGTAAGCAACAGATACAGGATTCGCTCTACATTTCTAACCACAGCTATATATATAAGCTCAGCATTTTTTAAAATAAAAAAAATAGTAAACAATGTTTAAACTCTACAATGCTACCTTATAGTTACTTTACTTTCTAAATCTACCACATAATTTCACATAGTTAAGCAACATATTTTTTTTAACTGAAACTCACTCTGCTCAGTATTATGTATATATTGGAAACAGTTCCAGTAAACTAAAATAAGAAAAGGAAGAGATAAAATCACATTTAGGTGGTAAAATTTAGGTTTAACTGTTGGATGACTGTTCTAGAGTCTATCTGGATAAGAGTGAAGAAGACAGACTTAAGATATCATGGATTATAAATGAAAACTCAAAAGTACTAAATTAGTAGTGATACAAGAATAGTTCAATATTATAAAATATATAAACATCATACTTATAGCCTCAAGGACACATACACACTTTTAAGTACTTCATATATATATATATATATATATATATATATATATA
>NW_020175490.1:3898093-3936290 GCF_003031525.2 Neophocaena asiaeorientalis asiaeorientalis | reverse complement strand
ATATAAAATACTTTAATTTAAAAATATGAGTTTAATGGTATAATTTGAGGTTATCAACTCCATTAAAGCAGGATTTCCCCAAGTTCAATACAACAAATACACTATACATAGTTAAATAATATGCGTTCTTTAAAATTTATATGAAAACTAAACAATGAAGAAAGTGTTTTAGTTCATTATCATAAGATACCAAAACTATTTTATGCTTCACAGAGATGTAGAGATCTCATGTTACAGGGGCAAAATAAAATTCCTGTATTACTAGTAGAAAACACTTCATCCTTCAGGTAATCACTATTTTCCACGTTTCTAAACTATGATTACTCACCTAATTGCAATTCCTCATTTAGTTAACACATCTGGACTTATATTCCTTACAATATATTTAAGTAATCTATACTAGAGTGTTACGATTCTTACACATTACAAACCACATTACAAAAAACTCAGATAAACACACGTAAAGGAATTTAAAATAAATATTAAAGTATTTTCATTAAAGATACCAAAGCTATTTAGGGCTGATGATATAATATTAATACTATAATTTATTCAAATTTTCTAAACAGAACATGTCTAAAGATTATCCAAAGATAAATGTTATGCGATAGTACAGAACATACACATTTGATTCTACAACCTTCATGAAGTGACCCCTCAAAAACGACATTAAGATAATTTTCAAAACAGCATAAAGCTATTAGAACAAAGAAAATATGCTAAAAATCAGATCACCCCATATTATCTGACTTAAACACTAGAAAGCTGGTTCACAGTTGAGTGATATAGGAGGAGGCAGTTTAGCAGGGATGGTAAAGAAGAAACCCATGCTACACTGCAGAATCCTCAAAAGGCTCAGGAATTGGCAGCACCAAGGAATTATGGAATTAGAGGTGAAGTTGTAATGAAAAACAGATGGCACAGATGAAAGTCTTTTGAAAAAAAATAACTAACACACCAGATCCCCTCCTCCACACCAGCAGAACACTATAGGATAAACTTCTGGAGAAGGCAAACAACAAAGTTGCTGGGCTAGGAAAACCAGACACAGTTGAGAGTATACAGTCTGAAAACAGGGGCATCATAAAAAATGTTACTTAGTGTTCTTAAATGTTTGACATTCTGCCACACCAGTGTTCTTTCCCAACTCAGCTCCCAGAACACTGGAAAGCAGACATAGATGCTCTAGGCAAGAGACTGAAAGAGTGTTTTCTGGAGAGTCTGACTAGCCCCAAGAAAAAGACCCAATGGTACTAACACTGCAAGTTTTCCACTGAAATGGCCCCACACTGAAGCCCACTGTAGATAAGCATCAACGACCCCACCACCATACCGCTAATTTGAGATATTTAAAAAATGGACTTACAGTATCTGACTATAACGTATGTTCAAGTTCATTTGTCAAACTGATAAGAATAAACTTAAAGGGGAACAAATTTCACTATATATTTAGTAAAACTAAAAATTTAGATATTATCATTAGAAATCTGTGATTATTCCCACATGCTCTGCTGAATATCTTTGTATATTCTACTAAATACAAGGTCTAAAATTAAATTTAAATGTTACTAGAGCATGGTGATAAAAATTACTTGAAGGAAGTGGTCCCTGAATTTGCAAACATAATTTTTTGCTAAGTCAAGTCATTTTAAACATATATTCTCTAAAAGAGGTGAATGACCATAAGGGTATTAACCAGGGCATAATTAATTTGAGTTTTTGTACATATTTGAAAGTAAAAACAAAAATAAAAAAAAGTACATTTCTTTAAATAAGCTAGAATTCAGATATTTTCTTCATTCACTATCATAGAGTAATTTACACCTTCTAACAACTTCTTTCTATCACAAAAGAGAGCTATAATGCCATTATTTACATAAAACATTTTGGCTTTTCCTCCCTCACTCAATTTTCTATAATGCATCTGGCTTACAAAATCTGCTAAACCATAATGTAACCTATACTAGTATATACCACACCTTTGGGCAGAATTAATGAGTGATTTTATCTCTGCATTTCTCATAACACCTGCATTATCATACACTCATGCACTCAGTATCTATTGAACTGAATAAATTTCTTCTTTATCCAACTCGGTGTTTTTCATCAAGTAACTTAATTTCTTCTTTTTTTTTTTTGGCGGTACGCGGGCCTCTCACTGCCGTGGCCTCTCCCGCCGCGGAGCACAGGCTCCAGACGCGCAGGCCCAGCGGCCATGGCTCAAGGGCCCAGCCGCCGCACGGCACGTGGTATCCTCCCGGACCGGGGCACGAACCCGCGCCCCCACATCGGCATGCGGACTCCCAACCATTGCGCCACCAGGGAAGCCCAAGTAACTTAATTTCTTACAAAAACATATAACATACATACTAGATTCCTGTATAACTTAAAATCTTTTTGGCACTTTATTTTTGCTCTAAGTTAAATCAGTTTTGCATGTATACATTTTTAGAAAGCATTCCAGAAAAGTCCCCAAATAATTCTCAAAACCAAATCTGCCACACTTTCCACTTTAAATTATTTACTGCACTGGAATCCACTATTAGAAAAAGAAAAATTTTTTTCACATCAAATACACTTATCCACACATTTACCCTTGCTGGGCCATAGATGCATTAAAACAGTCTGCCCTTTAACTTTCACAGCATAAACTAAAAGATTTCAGGGAGTTAAAAGACGGAATTTCATGAAATACAGTCAAAATGTCTCCTCTCTTGGTATCTTTATCAGCATGATACAAAGACTAGTATTAGTCTCTTTAGAAGTCTTAAAATTTTCGTGTTTTCTAACTAGGGGTTCCTATAACCCCTATTCACCCTATTCACTTGTCAGTCATCAGAAAAACAGGACCTGCCTCCCTTCCTTCCTTCCTTCTCTCTCTCTCTCTCTCTCTTTTTCTCCCTTCCTTCCTCCCTTCCTCCCTCCCTCCCTCCCTCCCTCCCTTTCTCTCTCTCTCTCTCTATTTTGGTCATTATAAGGTCTTGCAATTCAGCAGCAATTTCACCCATGTTGTGCCTTTCAATTTCTTGAAGAATCAGACACAGACACAGACATTCATTCACACACACACACACACACACACACACACAATCCCTGAATCCAAAAGGCTATAAGGGAAAAGTATGGAAATTAAAGCTGGTAACAAAATCACGACAAAACATAGCAGCAGAAAAGGTCAATGCCATTATAGGAAAATATGACAATTGCTAAATGTAAACCACTAAGTTCCAAAAATTATTTTTTATTATCTGAAAACATCTTTCCTTTGGCTGTAATTTATTAGCTTACTGTGGTAAGAATGATTATTTCATGTTCCACGAAAGCAAATATTAGAAATCTTACATTGATTTCTTTTAAAGTAAAAATAATTATTAACTTGATCATAGTTTATTTAGTAGACAAAAGCTTTCAGTTGTATACCTGGAACTAATATATTATATGACAATTATACCTCAATAAAAATTTTTATTTAAAGCTTTCAATAAAGTAAAAAGGTAGTGAGTGGTGAAAACATCATGACCCACAGTTATACACAACTATGGAAATGTATACTTGTTTAAATTCAGAAAGTGAAATCATTGAATGAAGGCATAAAACTTGTTAGAATTTATCACAATAGTGTGTAAAAACTGCTCTTGATCATTACAATGATCGTGAGCATTATCATGCTGACCTGAATTTCCTCCCAGATGTCTTCATCCAATAAGGTAGCTGCTCTATAGTGCTGCAAAGGGACTATCAAGCAGTGCCCTTCAGTAAGAGATCGTAAGTTGGGTAAACATAAATAAACCTATGGGAAAAAAGATGCAAAGGTGAAATGTTATTGCTATTCTCAGTTCTGAAAGATGAGCCCCTCATAGGTTAACATGGCTAACAGTTAATAAAATAAACCTGCTCATAAGTAATATATTATAGTTTAATATTTTAAAGACATTCACTATTTAAAAATTTAAAATCCATGAAGATATCTTTCAATAACCAGAAACTTATTACATAAGTCTCAATTTTGACTGCTATACCTCAAATATTAAGCTTACCAAAGGGTAGAATGAATGACACTTTATCCTTCACCTGAGAAAGCTATATGCCTTCAAAGCCCTTGAAACAGCACAAATTTTGCAAGAATAAAAGAAATACATGACCTGGTAATGATACGAAAGTAAAACTGATGCCTATTAATCAGGTCTTCCTTCCCTCATTGGCTGGGAAAAGAGAAATAACCTCTGTATGGTTTTACAGCACTGGTTAAGTTCTATTTATTTACATACATGTATTACCTACAAGCTGGTACTATTTTTTCATTTTACACAAACTGTCTAAAAACAAAAAAGGTCAATTAGTATATACGTAGAGAGGAAAAGGTGTTTATAAGAACCATAAATATTCTTCGAGAGGCTTGATCCTATTTTCTATAATTTTTTGCTAGGTTTTAGCTAGAAAAATTTTAAGAGAATTAATGAATTAATAAATTTATTTATTAATTGCTTTACAAAATTATGCAAATTTTAAAAACTTCACTGTAAGAGGAGAAACTAGGAGTGTGTGTGGATATGGCTATCTACTTAAATTTACAGTTAAATCCCAAAAATATTCACAATTAAAAACAATATCAGGAATAAGCACTGAAGAGGTGGCCAAGACGTTGGACTAGGAAGACCCTGAGCTCACCTCCTCCCACAGGCACAACAAAATTACAACTAATTACAGAGCAACTATCTGTAAGAACAACCTGAAGACCAGCAGAAAAGATACTCCACAACTAAAGACATAAAGAAGGAACCACAATGAGACAGGCAACAGCGCTGGAGATGCACTTTAGTCAGGACCTACACCCCCAGGTCAGCAACCCACAAACCAGAGGAATATTACAATTATAGAGGTCCTCCACAAGAAGCAAGGAGTGTGAACCCCACACTGGGCTCCCAGGCAGGGGACCTGCACCATGAAGATGAGCTCCCAGAATGTCTGGCTTTGAAGGCCTGCAAGGTTTGCATATGGGAGAGATCCCAAGGGCAATAGGAAATAGGGACTCCATTCTTAAAGGTTGTCTGCAAAATCTCACATGCTCTGAGTCCTAGCACAGAGGCAGTAGTTTGAAAGGAGCCTGTTTCAGACCCACTTGCTGCTCTTGGAGAGCCTCTGAGACAGGCAGGAAGCAACTGGGACTCCCCCTGGGGACAGAAAAGCTGGCAGCAGCCATTTTTGGCAGCTCATTCTACCTCAATAACACCAGCACTGGCAAGCACCATTTCAGAATCCTCCCTCTAGCATATTAGTGCCAAGGACCAGGCCCGTCCTCCAGCAAGCTGGCATCAGCCCTGAGCCCTGCTAGGCATGCAATGAACCACTTGAGAAGCCTACCCCACCGACCAGCAGATGGCAGCAGCCCCACATCCCATAGGTTGAAACAGACAACCACGAGAAAAGCCTACCCTGCACTCCAGCAGGCCTGCAAGTTGTGCCAAGAGGCACCACAGCCAACTAAGCTGGGGTTCAGCCCCACATACCAGCTCCCCAATGGAAGTTGACCCTACTGCAACAGAAGGGTACATGCAGCCCATATAGGGGGCACCCCTAGGAATAGGGCTCTGGTGACCAAAGGGGTGCATGCTGCCAGGCCCCAAAGGATGTCTCTTATATAAGGCTACTTCTGAAGATGGGGAGAAGTAACTGACATACTTAACACTGAGTGAGAAAACACAGAATTGGGTAAAATGAGGAGATGAAGGAAATGTTCCAAGTGAAGGAACAAGACATAACCTCAGGGAAAAAAAAGAAAAGCAACTAAACAAAGATAAGCAATTGACCCAATAAAGAATTCAAGATAATGATCATAAATATGTTAACTGAACTTGGGAGAAAAAGGAATGAACACATTGACAATTTCAGAAAAGGGTTAGAAAATACAAAGAAGAACCAAAGAGAACTAAAGAATACAAGAACTAAAAGAAAAATATATACTAGAACAAATCAACAGTAGATTGATTCAGAGGAACTGATACAGAGGAATTGATCAGAGATCTGGAAGATCTGGAAGACAGAGTAGTGGAAATCACTCAAGCTGAACAATAACAAAAAAAAGGGTTTTAAAAATGAGGGCAGATTGAGAAAGACCTCTGAGACAACATCAAGCATACTAATATTCACATTATAGGGGTCCCAGAAGGAGAAGAGAAAGAAAAAGGGGTAGAAAATGTATTCAATGAAATTATGGCTGAAAATTTCCCTAACCTTAAGAAGGAAACAGATATAGGTATAGGAAGCTATGGAGACTTCCAAACAAGATGAACCCAATGTGTCTACACCATGACACATTATAATTAAAATTGCAAAAATTAAAGACAAAGAGAGAATCTTAAGAGCAGCAAGAGAAAAGCAACTAGTTACATATAAGGTAACTCCCATAGGCTATCAGCTGACTTTTCAGCAGAAATTGCAGGCCAGAAGGGAATGGCATGATATCTTTAAAGTGATGAAAAGAAAAACCTACAACCAACAATACTCTACTTGGCGATGTCATCATTCAGGTCTGAAGGAGAGTTAAAGCATTTTAAAGATAAGCAAAAGCTGGAAGAGTTCAGCACTAAACTGGCTTTACAAGAAATGATAAAAAGACTTCTCTAAGGAGAAAAGAAAAGGCCATAACTAGAAGTAAGAAAATTATGGAAAGAAAAGTCTCACTGGGAAAGGCAAACATACATTAAAGGTAGTAGATCAACCACTTACAAAGCTAATAGGAAGGTTAAGAGATAAAAGTAAAAAAATTATCCATACCTGCAATAAGTAGTTACGGGATACACAAAACAGAAAGATGTAAAATATGACAACAAAAACATTAAATGTTGGGGGGAGGGCAGTAAAATGTAGTGTGGTTAGAATGAGTATAAACTTAACAGATCATTAATTTAAAATAAAGATTATATATATATATATATGCAAATATGTATGTTGCTACATATGAACATCATGGTAACTAAAAAAATCAAAAACCAGTAATAGATACACAAAAAAGAAAAAGAAATCCAAATGTAACCCTAAAGACAGTCATCAAATCACAAGGAAAGAGAGCAAAAGGAGAAGAAAGGAATGAAGAAGAGCTATAAAAACAACAGGAATACAATTAACAAAATAGCAACAAAGACACAGAGCAGCTAATTTGGTAAAAAAAACAAGAATGATACATATGCTGCTTCCAAGAGATTCACTTCAGATCTAAAGACATACACACTGAAAGTGAGGAAACAAAAAATTGTATTTGATGCAACACGATACACCACATAAAAAAACTGAAGAGTATAAATCATATGATCATCTCCATAAATGCAGAAAAAGCTTTAGACAAAATTCAAGACCCATTTATAACAAAAACTCAACAAAGTAGGTATACAGAGAACATACACCAATATAATACAGCCATACATGAAAAACTCACAGCCAACATTATACTCAACAGTGAAAAGTTGAAAGCATTTCCTCTAAGATCAGGAATAAAAAGGATGCCCACTCTCACCATCTGTGTTTAGCGACAGCAGAGAAGAAAAAGACAAAAAAAGACTGCAAATTAAAAAGAAGTAAAACTGTCACTGTTTGCAGATGACATGATACTATACATATCAAATCCTAAAGATGCTACAAAAAACTACTATAACAAATAAATGAATTCAGTAAAGTTGCAGGATAAAAGATTAATATACAGAAATCTATTGTTTTTCTATACATTAATAGTAAATTATCAGAAAAGGCAAGAAATCAAATCCCATATAAAATTGCATCAAAAAGAAGAAAACACCTAGAAATAAACTTAACTAATCATGTGAAAGACCTATACTCTGAAAACTATAAGACACTAATGAAGGGAACTGACGATACAAAGAAATGGAGAGATATCCTGTATTCATGGATTGGAAGAAATAACACGGTTAAAATGTCCATATTACTCAAAGCAATCTACAAGTTTAATACAACCCATATTAAAATAACCATGATATTTTTCACAGAATAAAAGACCCTGAATAGCTAAAGCAATCTTAAGAAAAAAAGAACAAACTGCAGGTATCACACTCCCTGAGTTCAGCTGATACTACAAAGCTACAGTAAAATCACAACAGTATGGTACTGGCACAAAAACAGACACAGAGATCAATTAAGTAGAACAGAAAGCCCAGGAATAAACTCATGAACCTATGGTCAATTAATCTATGGCAAAGGAGGCAAGAATATACAAAGGAAAAGACAGTCTCCTCAATAAGGGGTGCTGGGAAAACTGACCAGCTACATGTAAAAGAATAAAATTAGAACAGTTTCTCATACCATATGCAAAAATTAACTCGTAAAACTCCTAGAAGAACACTATAGGCAGAACACTCTGTGACAAAAATCATGGTGTTATGTTTTCACATCAGTCTCCTAAGGCAAAAGAAACAAAATAAAAAATAAACAAATGGGACCTAATTAAACTTAAAAGCTTTTGCACAGCAAAAGACACCATCCACAAAATGAAAAGACAACCTACTGAATGGGAGAAAATATTTGCAAATCATATGACCAATAAGGGGTTAACATCCAAAATATATAAACAGCTCATAAAATTCAATATCAAAAAACCAAATAACCCAATTGAAAAATGGGCAGAAACTAGAATAGATATTTTTCCAAGGAAGATATACAGATGGCTAATAGGCACATGAAAAGTTGCTCAACATTTCTAACCATCAGAGAAATGCAAATCAAAGCCAAAGATATTACCTCACATCTGTGAGAATGGCTATCATCAAAAAGTCTATAAATAACAAATGTTGACAAGGATGTGGAGAAAAGGAAACCCTGTACACTGTTGTTGGGAATGTAAATTGGAAGTCACTACAGAAGACAGTATGGAGGTTCTGCAAAAAACTAAATATAGAACTATCATACGATCCAGCAGTTCCCCTCCCAGGTATACATCTGAAGAAAATGAAAACAATAATTGAAAAGACACATCACCCCAATGTTCACAGCAGTATTATTTACAATAGCCATGATATGGAAGCAACCTAAGTGTCCATCAACAGATGAATAGATAAAGAAGATGTAATACACACACACACACACACACACACACACACACACACACACACACAATGGAATATTACTCAGCCATAGTAAAAGAATGAATTCTGCCAATTGTAACAATGTGGATGGATCTAAGAGGTATAATGCTTAGTGAAATAAGTCAGACAAAGAAATACAAACACTGTATGTTATCACTTATATGTGGAATCAAAAAAAAATAAAATAAGCAAATGAATAAAATAAAACAAATACAGAGAACAAGCTAGTGGTTACCAGTGGAGAGAGGGGTGGGGGAGGGGAAAATAAGGACAGGGATTTAAGAGATACAAACTTCTATGTATAAAATAAATAAGCAACAAGGCTGTACTGTACAGCACAGGGACATATAGCTATTATTTTGTAATAACTTTAAATGGAGTATAATCTATATAAATACTGAATCACTATGTTATAAACCTGGAACTAACATAATATTGTAAATCAACTATATTTCAATTAAAAAATAACAAATAAATGAAAGAAAAAGAAAAGGAAGCCAACTCTTGCCACTTGTATTTAGCCACAGCAATCAGACAAGTAAAAGAAATAAAAGGAATCTAAACTGGAAAGGAAGAAGTAAAACTCACTGCAGATGACATGATACTATATATAGAAAGTCCTCAAGATGCTACCAAAAATACTATTAGAACTAATAAGTGAATTCAGAAAAGTTGCAGGATACAAAATTAATACACAGAAGTCTGTGGCATTTTTATACACTAATAACAAACAATCAGAAAGAAAAAATTAAGAAAACAGTCTCATTTACAGTTGCATCAAAAAGAACAAAATACCTACAAATAAATCTTACCAAGAAGGTAAACAAGTTGTACTCTGAAAAGTATAAGATATCGATGAAAGAAAATGAAGATGACAAAAATAAATGGAAAGAAATTCTGTGTTCATAGACTGGAAGAAGTAATAGCGTTTAAAATGACCATACTACCCAAGGCAACCTGGAGATTCAATGTAATCCCTATCAAAATACCATTGGCATATTTCACAGAACTAGAACAAATAATTCTAAAATTTGTATAAAAATACAAAAGACCCTGAACAGCCAAAACAATCTTGAGAAAGATGAACAAAGTTGGAGGTATCACACTTCCTGATTTCAAATTATACTACAAAGCTATAGTAATCAAAACAGAATGGTACTGGCATTAAAAACAGACACATAGATCAATGAAACAGAATAGAGAGCCCAGAAATAAACCCATGCTTACATGTTCAATTAATCTACAACAAAAGAAGCAAGAATATACAAAAGGGAAAAGATAGCCTCTTCAATAAATGGTGTTGGGAAAACTGGATAGGTACACGCAAAAGAATCAATCTAGACTACTTTCTCACACCATATTAAAAAAATTCAAAATGGATTAAAGATTTAAATGTAAGACCTGAAACCAGAAAACTTCTAGAGAAAACTATAGGTAGTATACTCTTTGAAATTGATCTTAGCAACATTTTTTTGCATATGTCTCCTCGAGTAAGGGAAACAGAAGCAAAAATAAATAAATGGGATTACGTCGAACTAAAAAGCTTTTACATAGTGAAAGAAATCATCAACAAAATGAAAAGGCAGCCTACTGAATCGGAGAAAATACTTGCAAATGATAGATAAGGGGTTAATATCCAAAATATACAAAAGAAGTCATATAACTCAAGACCAAAAAAACAACCGATTAAAAAATGGGCAGAGGACCGAACAGAAATTTTTCCAAAGAAGATATACAGATGGCCAACAGACACATGAAAAGATGCTCAATATCACTAACAATGAGGGATGTGCAAATCAAAACCACAATGAGATGCCACCTCATACCTGGCAGAATGGCTATCATCAAAAAAACAAATAGCAAGTGTTGGTGAGGATGTGGACAAGAGGTGACCCTGCTACACTGTTGGTGGGAATATAAATTGGTGCAGGCACTATGGAACACAGTGTGGAGCTTCCTCAAAAAATTAAAAATAAAACTGCCATATGATCCAGCAATTTCACTTCTGAGTATTTACCTAAAAAAAACAGAACGCTAATTCAAAAAGATATATGCATATCAACGTTCATTGCAGCATTACTTACAATAGCCAAGATACAGAAGAAACCTAAGTGTTCTTCAATAGACAAATGGATAAAGGAGATATGGTATATATCTGTGTGTGTATATATACGTGTGTGTGTGTGTGTGTATATATATATGTACCATATATACAGTGAAGTATAACTCAGCCATAATGAAAATGAAATCTTGGCATTTGCAATGCTACAGATTGAAATGCTAAGTGAAATAAGTTAGACAGAGAAAGATAAATACCATATCATCTCACATATGCGTGAAATCAGAAAAACAAAACAAATAAACAAACATAATGAAACAAAAACAGACTCATAGATACAGAGAACAAATGGGTGGCTGGCAGAGGGAAGTGTTTGGGGATGGAGGTGTGAAATAGGTGAAGGGGATGAAAAAGTATTAAAACTCCAGTTACAAAATAAGTAAGTCATGGGGGTGTAATATACAGCATAAGGAATATGATCAGTAATATTGTAATAACTTTGTATGGGGACTGATGGTTACTAGACTTTTCATGGTGATCATTTCATAATGTATGCAAATGTCAAATCATTACGTAGTACACCTGAAATTAACATAATATTGTATATCAACTATATTAAGTAAAACAAACAAAAAACAGTACTGATTCATTAGATGTAACAATTTTACTATACTAATGTTAAGATGGAAATAATAGATGAAACTGGGCACAGGGTATATGGAACTCTATACTGCCTTACAATTTTTCTGTAAATCTAAAACTGCTCTAAAAATCAAAGTACTTTTTTTTTTTCTTTTAAGTAAAGGATAGTGTTAAGACAAGAAGGGGAGAGATAACTTTTATTTTTAAAAAAGAGGGAGAAGGCAGGGACAATTTATGATCAGAAACTTACATAACTGTCTGACTCTAATGAGTACTCACATAGCTTCATAAATACATTTGGATTTATGACATTAACTTTAAGTATTAGAAATTCAAGCTGAGTGAGAATTGCTGAACTGCTTTAGAATACTGTTAATTATTACTACCTAATGCAAAGTAATTCTTTAGAAACTCATATATAATTAACTGAGGTAACAACTAAAAGGAATAATTTCTTACTGTTTATTCAGATTAATAAAATAACCTATTAGCTACAATAGATGGGATAAGCAGTCAGATATTATATATAGCAAATAGATGAAATTCCTTCGAACCAATATTTCAAACATTTCTATATTAAAATATTCACGGATGAAAGGATGAAGCTAGATAGCAGATATTAAAGCTAAGATAGCATAATAAAGCATAGACCAAGAAAAGAGATTCAAATGGTATTAAAATGAAATCAGAATGAAACGACTAGTCTGAGAGGGAAGAAACATCAGCCAATGCTCAGTAAGTTAAAGGCAAAAGAAGATTTAATACCTTTACAAATCTCTAATTGGAAAAATGTGGATTACCTCACAGCAGAAGAGGAAAACTGAGAAGAATAGGAAAAGAAATGTATGAAATAATGTATGAGTTGAAGAAATAGAAAATGTCTCTTTACTGGCCAACAGTTTCCTTCACTAGTTAATTGAGAAATGCCTACTTTGGGACACCGACTATAAAGCAGGAGGCTAAAAAAAGGTTTGTACACTTCACACCTCTGGGCCTCCCCTGGACCTGGCCTGTCTTCAGTGCAATAGAGAAAATGAAGTCATTGAAAAAAACCCAAACTTCTTGTAAAGAATTACTGAAAACTTTGCGTTACTTTATGTTTAATTTATTCATACATTTTTTAAAGGTAGGGACTAGATGAAAGGGGAATGAAATATTTATATATAATGTCATAATTATGAAAATGTGAATGTTTATGTAACAATCTAGAAAAGAACATAGAAAAAGTAATACAAGTAAGTGATTAAGGTGGGGTTTTTGATTGATTAAATTCTGAATGGAATTTTTTACTTTTACTTTTTGATAAAGTCTAGAGGAAAAGAAAGAAAAAGAAATGGAAGGGTAAGGAAATAAAGAAACCAAAATCCAAACAGATAAACTGACTGTCTTAATGACCTAAAGATATTAAAGTCTAGAATTGGAATGGAAAAGTCAATGCCAGTTCTTTGGCTACACAGGTGCTTGTGTGTGTGTGTAAGTATGTATATACAACAAACAAATTAATTAATATGTATATGTATACTCCCCAAACTATTAGTCCTTGAAACTAGCATTAATTGAACTTCCTCTCCTACCACTTTTTCTCACTCACTCCATTCCAGCTACACTGATCCTTTTTCTGTCCCATAAATGCCTGCCGTACTTCCTCCTCAAGGCTTTTCACTCACTGATATCTTTCTGAAACATTATTCATTCATATCTTCATGTTGCTTGCTTCTTCTCATCTTTCATACCTTTACTAAAATACCTCCTCAGAGAAGCCTTCTACACCACCTTCTCAAAAAATACTCTCCCATTATTTTATCACATTTGCTTTCTATATCTGCTTCATAACAACACTTTCTTTTAAATCAGGGCAATCATTACATTTTTTATTCTCTGCTCTATTTCACTAGAATACAAGCTCCACAAGTACATCTGATTTTCTACTTTTCCCCAGTGACTACTGAGGTTCTGACATACATCAGGTACACAATAATTATTTACTTAATATAAGAATTAGGGATTGCACTGAAACTGTAGATTGCTTTGGGTAGTAGAGTCATTTTCACAATGTTGACTCTTCCCATCCAAGAACATGGTATATCTCTCCATGTATTTGTATCATCTTTAATTTCTTTCATCAGTGTCTTATAATTTTCTGCATACAGGTCTTTTGTCTCCTTAGGTAGGTTTATTCCTAGATATTTTATTCTTTTTGTTGCAATGGTAAATGGGAGTGTTTTCTTGATTTCAATTTCAGATTTTTCATCATTAGTGTATAGGAATGCAAGGGATTTCTGTGCATAAATTTTGTATCCTGCTACTTTACTAAATACATTGGTTAGCTCTAGGAGTTTTCTGGTAGCATCTTTAGGATTCTCTATGTAGAGTATCATGTCATCTGTAAACAGTGACAGCTTTACTTCTTTTCTGATTTGGATTCCTTTTATTTCTTTTTCTTCTCTGATTGCTGTGGCTAGAACTTCCAAAACTATGTTGAATAAGAGTGGCACAATTTGTATGGAAACACAAAAGACCCCGAATAGCCAAAGCAATCTTGAGAATGAAAAATGGAGCTGGAGGAATCAGGCTCCCTGACTTCAGACTATACTACAAAGCTACAGTAATCAATACAGTATGGTACTGGCACAAAAACAGAAAGATAGATCAATGGAACAGGATAGAAAGCCCAGAGATAAACCCACGCACATATGGACACCTTATCTTTGATAAAGGAGGCAGGAATGTACAGTGGAGAAAGGACAGCCTCTTCAATAAATGGTGCTGGGAAAACTGGACAGGTACATGTAAAAGTATGAGATTAGATCACTCCCTAACACCATACACAAAAATAAGCTCAAAATGGATTAAAGACCTAAATGTAAGGCCAGAAACTATCAAACTCTTAGAGGAAAACATAGGCAGAACACTCTATGACATAAATCACAGCAAGATCCTTTCTGACCCACCTCCTAGAGAAATGGAAATAAAAACAAAAATAAACAAATGGGACCTAATGAAACTTCAAAGCTTTTGCACAGCAAAGGAAACCATAAACAAGACCAAAAGACAACCCTCAGAATGGGAGAAAATATTTGCAAATGAAGCAACTGACAAAGGATTAATCTCCAAAATTTACAAGCAGCTCATGCAGCTCAATAACAAAAAAACAAACAACCCAATCCAAAAATGGGCAGAAGACCTAAATAGACATTTCTCCAAAGAAGATATACAGATTGACAACAAACACATGGAAGAATGCTCAACATCATTAATAATTAGAGAAATGCAAATCAAAACTACAGTGAGATATCATCTCACACTGGTCAGAATGGCCATCATCAAAAAATTTAGAAACAATAAATGCTGGAGAGGGTGTGAAGAAAAGGGAACACTCTTGCACTGCTGGTGGGAATATAAATTGAGACAGCCACTATGGAGAACAGTATAATTGCTTTATAATTCCTTAAAAAATAATTCCTTAAAAACTACAAATAGAACTACCATACGACCCAGCAATCCCACTACTGGGCATATGCCCTGAGAAAACCATAATTCAAAAAGAGTCATGTACCAAAATGTTCATTGCAGCTCTATTTACCATAGCCAGGACATGGAAGCAACCTAAGTGTCCATCAACAGATGAATGGGAAAGAAGATGTGGCACATGTATACAATGGAATATTACTCAGCCATAAAAAGAAACAAAATTGAGTTATTTGTAGTGAGGGGGATGGACCTAGAGTCTGTCATACAGAGTGAAGTAAGTCAGAAAGAGAAAAACAAAAACTGTATGCTAACACATATATGTGGAATCTAAGAGAAAAAAAAAAGGTCATGAAGAACCTAAGGGTAAGGCAGGAATAAAGACACAGACCTACTAGAGCATGGAGTTGAGGATAGTTGGAGGGGGACGGGTAAACTGTGACAAAGTGAGAGAGTGGCATTGACATATATACACTACCAAATGTAAAATAGATAGCTAGTGGGAAGCAGCCGCATAGCACAGGGAGATCAGCTAGGTGGTTTTTGACCACCTAGAGGGGTGGGATAGGGAGGGTGGGAGGGAGGGAGACGCAAAAGGGGAGAGATATGGGAACATATGTATATGTATAACTGATTCACTTTGTTATAAAGCAGAAGCTAAAACACCACTGTAAAGCAATTATACTCCAATAAAGATGTTAAAAAAAGAATTAAACTGCCAAATACTGAAATAAGTGACTATTATTAGTGACTATTAAATAAGTGAGTATTAACATTTATCGAAAGAAGTGACTATAAACATACATGCTTGGTATATAATGGGATACATGTGTGGTATACAATAATGAGTGAAAGTTATCTATGCTGTCAGAGCACTTACAGACTACTGGGGGAGACACTCAACAAGTAAAACAAACTACAGTTGACCCTTGAACAACATGGGTTTGAACTGCGTGGGTCCAATTCCACATGGACCTTTTTCAATAAATACTGTGGTACTATATGATCCAGGGTTGGCTGAATCCACAGATGTGGAATTGCAGATAGATGGGTGACTATGGGACTTGAGCATCTGTGGATTTTGGTATAGAGAGACTGCTGGAACCAATCTCCCGTGGATACCAAGCAACAACTGTACAATAAACTTCTTCAAATTATGAGATATTCTATAAAGATACAAAAAGGTTCTATGAGAAAGTAAAGGAAGAAGCAAAAGTTAGACTAAGTAGCTCTGAAGTGATTTTAATACTGAGAATCAAGTGCCAATCATGAAAATAAGATCACATAGATGGTAAATGGCAGAGCAAGAATTTGAATCCAGGTGGTCTGGTTCCAAAGTCTAGGGCCTGAGTACTACTCAATGCTGCCTCTCTACAGAGAAGAATTACACAAAATGGGAGCTTCATATCATTTAGATATTTATACTCGCTCTAAAAAGATTCTGAGAATCATGGGAACTTAGAAAAGAAAATATTTGAAACAGAATGAGACAAGACAGATTTCTTAGAATCTTATGAAGAAATAGGCAAATTTACATATACCACTGAATCGTTTCCTTAGGGCAATAAACGTTATATTTCTTACCTTAACACCTATTGCAACAATAAGGTGCTTGGGAAATTGAGAGCTGTCAAAACAGTACAGACAGTTTTCCATTAGTGCAGCAAGTCTCCGGTGCTCAGCAATAGCTTTTTTCCTCTGATTCTCTTCCTCTTCACCAAAACATTCTCTCTCAGCTGCTCTGGAGACAAACATGTCATCCAGAGTATAATAGTCTCCATCTGTTTTTCCCATACACTGAAAAAGCAAAATAATAGTAGTGGGGAGAAGGTAGTAGTTAATTCAGTTTATTGTATTGTGGCATACTGAAGTCATATCTGTAAGTCCTGTGATAAAACTCTTACATTAAAAGAAAAAAGAAAACATGATTAAAATTTAAGCTTGACCTGCAAGGATCAAGTTATTATCATCATCATAGCTAAAGTTTACTGAGTATTTACTATGTGCAGTTCTATGCAATTTGATTGTTTTATACTCCTATGATGAGGGAACCATTATCATTTCTATTTAATAGATGAGGAACTTGAACGACAGAGAGGTTAAGAACAACCTTCACTTTAAAATTAGCATACACTCTATTAAACTTACAAGCCAATTTGCTAATATGTATATTGAGAGCATTGAGAGCCATGTTCCCCTTTCTCTTTTAAAAATAATTTTCTTTTTCATTTGTTTTTATTGAGGTAACAATGATTTAAAAAACTATATAAGTTTCATGTGTACAAAACCAAATTCTTTAATAAGTCTTTTCTAACACCCTTTTACTGAAATACTGAGCAATTCAACATGGTGTGCATTCTGCCTTGCTGCAATAAGTAATAAACCCAACTTGTTTAACTCTGTGTGCCCCTGGTTGTCTTTGGCTAACAGCCACTGACAGTATCAAGAAATACTGTTAATTTGTGTGTGTGTGATAATGGTGTTGTGATAATGCTAAAAACTTCTGTTAAAAGTTTATTTATTTATTTATCTTATTGAGGTGTGGTTGGTTTGCAATGTTGTGTTGGTTTTGGGTGTGCAGCAGGGTGATTCAGTTATATATATGTGTAAATAAATATGTATATGTATGTGTATGTATATGTGTGTGTGTGTGTGTGTGTGTGTGTTTTCAGATTCTTTTCCATTATAGGTTATTGCAGGATGCTGAGTGTAGTTCCCTGTGCTTATCAGTAGGTCCTTGTTTGTCTGTTTTGTATATAGTAGTGTGTATCTGTTAAACCCAAACTCCTAATTTATTTAAATTAGGAATTAAAAGTTTATTTTTATTAAAGAATAAATCCCAGAACCTCATCTATGAAAAAAAAAAAAATTAGCATCCACTCCACATAGAACATAAAACATTTTTCAACTGTATCTCAAGGCACCTTCTCTATACCTCCCCCAACATAAACTGTAGCCAGGGTGATGTTTTTAAAACAAAAATTTTATTTACTTATTTTATTTATGTCCCTACTTAAAGTCCTCAAAGAGCTCTACATTGTGAACAGGATCAAGTTCAAACTGTTGTTTGGCCTACTAAGTCATAGACACAGAACGGTAAAATGGTTAAGAGCTTGGGCTCTATAGTCAGAATGACCATGGTAAAATTCTATCTCCTGTCTGTATAATCTTGGGCAGTTACTTAATCTCTCTGCGTTCTCTCTATGTTTTATTTCCTCATTTTACAATGGCTATAACAATATTACCCATCTAATAGGGTTATCTTTCTTCATCCTTACAACACATGCCTGGCACACAATAAGAACTCATAAATGTGAGTCACCTCGGTCACATGTGATCACATCCCTACTCAAACTCTACACTTTGCCACCCTACTTTAGTCCCCAAAAGTACTGATACCTTCAGGCTTTGCACATATTGCTCTCTGAGTAGTTCTGCCCTCAATTTTGCCATTCCTACCCCTACTCATTTTTTAATCTGAGGTTTAGATTTAGTTGTCACCTGCATGAAAGAACTTTTCTAGATCATCCAAGCTCCTTCAGTACTATACTCACATCAGTTTCATGAGGACCACACTGTATCAAAACAGCTCATTAACTTATGTTTTTCTTCCATTAGACTAAGTTCTACTTAGTCTACTAAATACCAAAAAGAAAATGACTGTTTTGATCTTACCAGATACTTAAAATAGATATGAAGAAAGCCAGAGTGCCTGTACTCCTGTCAGAGAAAGTAGATTTCAAAGCAAAGAATATTACGAAGGATAAAGAAGATCATTTCATAATAATAAAAGACTTACAGCATCAGGAGGACAAAACAATCCTAAAGTTTATGCACCTAATAATAGTTTCAAAATATATGAAGCAAAAACTTGACAGAACTGTAGGAGAAATAGACAAACCCATAACTGTAGTCAGAAATTCAAATGCCACTCTCTCTACAATTGATAAAACAAATAGAAAATCAATAGGCAATAGAAGACTTGAACAAACTATCAACCAATCTGACGTAACCAACACTGACAGAAATTGTATCCAACAGAAATTGTATCAGCAGAATAAACATTCTTCTCAAGTGCACAGAGAACATTTACCAAGACAGACGGCATTCTCAGACTTAAAACAAACTCTCAATAAATTTAAAAGGATTCAAGTAACATAGAGTATGTGCACTGAAAACAATGGAATTAGACTAGAAATCCCAACAGAAAGATATATGGAAAATAGTCAAGTATGCGAAAATTAAATAGTGTACTTCCAAATAACCCACGGATCATCAAAAAAATAAAATTAGAAAGTTTTTTGAACTATAATAAAACAAAAACAGGACATGTGAGAATTTGTGGTGTATTGTGAATGCAGTACCTAGAAGGACAATTACAGAACTAACCACTTATATTAGAAAACAAGAGAGGCCTTAAATCAATGATGTCATCTTCCAACTTAAAAAACTAGAAAAAGAAGAGAAGTAAAACTAAATGTAAACAGAAGAAAATTTCTAAAATGTCATTATTGATAGAATCAGGTAAAAAGATTATTATCAGTAAGGTATTTCTCAGAGCACAATTAGCTTCAGGAATTAATTTTTATCTTCTACCTTTTCTCTTTATTAATCCTTGATTATCTCTCTATTCCTCAGGTTTGTCTATTTATATGTAGTCTCCTGACTTACAAATTATTATTTTAACTTCAGACCTTTATCTCAACCATAATATATCAAATTTTGAAAAATGTCCAAACTGGTCACTAAAATTTTCATGAAAATAGTGACTAACTATATGCTAGATATTAATAGAAACTTTAAGTATCCTCTCAGCCAAATACCTCTACAACATAGGAATTGTCATTCTCACTTGATATTAAAAAACTGAGGCTAAGAGAGACTAAATAACTTAATCAAAATCACATAATTATTAAGAGACAGAGCCAGGAATCAAGTTCGATTGTAAAACTGAGAGTGCCCGGCATATAGTGAGCCTCTCTCACTTAAGAAACCCATCTTTAAAACATAGAAAGGGAATACTGTGAATATAGTCTATGAAGCAGAATAAAGAATTAGAAGAAACCTTAAATTTCATCCAGAATAAACATACCCAATCAAGTTAAGGTACATATTAAAAGAGAATACAGATATCTGATGGGTATTTATCTTTTCTAAAATACATTAGTGAGCAGAATATGTACTTCTACATGTAACTTTACTTTCATATGATATATTGTTAAAAATATTGTTATTAAAAATCAGTTCATAACTTGTCAGGGAATATATTCAATTCAAATAAAATCAGTTGAAAACAGAAGACAGTATTTCTATTTTTTAAATCTATGTTCCATGAATGCTGCTGAACTTCTCTGATCTATTCATAGTTTTTGACTTAAATAGGGGACAGTCTTCCAAATTAAGTCTGAATGATTCTTCAACACAACTGAAATATGATACTCATCTATCCCAGAACAATAATTCCCTCCTCCTACATCCTCTAATTATTTGCATTTTCCCATTATCTTCTCTTTGGGGTTTGACACAAAATGTTTTTACCTTTATCAGTCATGTACACATCTATGACCTTACCCCCAACCAAAAATTTTTAATGAACAGAGATAGTGGAGAATATAAGACCAAGAAGGGGAAAAGTGAAAATATTTGCTGGAGGAAAGGAGGTGAAGAAAACAAGAGGGGCATGAAAATATGCCTCTTTTTCATTTAGATAGAGTCCTAAAGAAAACTGATGAGATGGTACAAGATCAAGATAGTATATCATAAATTTTAGAACTTTGAGAATCTCTTTTCTAAATAAATAAGAAAATGTGATAAAATAGTTATAACATTAAAATGAATAAGATAAAAGAAAGGGGAGTAGATGTCAATACTACCCAAAGTGATCTACAATGCATTCAACATCTATCAAAATCTCAATGATGTTTTTTGCAGAAATAGAAAAATCTATCTTAAAATTCATATGGAATCTCAAGGGACTACAAATAAACAATCTTTAAAAAGAACAAAGTTGGAGGTCTCACACGTCCTGATTTTAAAACGTACTACAAAGCTACAATAATCAAAATAATGTGGTACTGGCATAAAGAAAGATATATAGACCAATGGAATAGAATGGAGATCCCAGAAATAAACTCATATATGGTCAAATGATTTTCAGTAAGGGTGCCAAGACCACTGAATAGGGAAATGACAGTCTTTTAAACAAACGGTGTTGGGAAAACTGGATATTCACATGCAAAAAAAGATGAAGTTGGACCCTCACCTCACACCATATAAAAAAATTAACTCAAAATGCATCACAGACCTAACTTAAAAGCTAAAACTTTAAAACTCTTAGAAGAAATCATAGGGGAAAAGCTTCATGACATTGAATTTGGCAATGATTGCTTGGCTATGACAACAAAAGCACAAGTAATAAAGAAAAAATAGGTAAGTTGGATTTCATCAAACTTAAAACTTTTGTGCATCAAAGGACACTCTCAACAGAGTGATAAGGCAGCCCACAGAATGGGAGAAAATATTTGTAAATCACTTATTTGATAAGGGACTTACAACCAGAATACATAAAGAACTCCTACAATTCAACAACAACAAAAAACAAGCAACCTGATTTTAAAATGGGCAAAGGATCTAAACAGACATTCCTCCAAGGAAGATATACAAATGGCCAATAAATACAGGGAAATGTAAATGAAAATTACAATGAAGTTATGACTTCATGCTCACTAGAATCAAATAGTCAGATAATAACAAGTGTTGTCAAGGATATGGAGAAATTGATACCCTCAAACACCGCTGGTGGGAGTGCAAAGTCATGGTGCTGCTTTGGAAAACAGTCTGGTAGTTCCTCAAACAATTCAATATAGATTAATAATTAAATAATTAAACATATGGGCTACCATATGACCTAACAATTCCATTTCCAGGTATATACCCAGGAGAAATGAAAACATATGCCTAACAAAAACTTGTATATGAATCTTTACAGCAGCATTATTCATAAAAGTCAAAACTTGTACACAATCTAAATGCCCATCAATTGATGAACAGATCAACAAAACATAAAATATGTACAACAGAGTGAGTATATTTGGCTATAAAAAACAAATGAAGTACTGATACCCCCTACAACACTCTGAAAACATGCTAAGTGAAAGAAGTCAGTCACAAAAAATCACTATCATATACATGAAATGTCCAGATCAGCAAAATCTATACAGACAGAAAACAAACTCAAGGCTGCTTAAGGCTGGAGATGGAGGAGGACTAAGAGGGTTAGGGGGTGACAGCTAAAGGTTACAGGGTTTATTCTTGAGGTGATAAAAATGTTGTAAAATTGACTGTAGTGATAGTTACACATATTCATGAAGATACTAAAAACCATTGAATTTTACACTTTAAAAGGGTGAATTTGTATGGCACGTGAATCATATCTCAATAAACCTGTGTTTTAAAAAATTAACTGTACCCAAATAGAGGTCTGGCCTTTGCCTTCTGTCCCTGGAAGGTAATCTTTAAGGACTTGCAATGTCCTGCCTAAAAGAGTGGTTTTATTTATCTGAGGGTCTTGGGCCACACGAGCCATCTATGTTAACAATGTGGTTTATGCTGGGAAATTTGGGCCACACAGTATCAGCTCCACCTCAGGAGAGGCTGGAAACTGTCATCTTCACAGGCCATCAACCATGTCTATGTGACCAAATCCTAACAAAAACTGCACACCAATGCTTGGGGGAGCTTCCCTAGTTGGCAATACCCTGTGTATTTCACATTATTGCTGGGAGAAGTTAGTGCTGTCCATGACTCACTGGGAAAGGGGACAAATGGAAGATTCATGCTTGAAATTCTGCTGGATTCAGCTCCATGAGCTGCTTCCCTTGACTAATTTTCCATCTGTATTCTTTCACTGTAATAAACCTTAACTGTATATTTAACAGCTTTTAGGGAATTCTGTGAGTCCTTGTAGTAAAGTATCAAAGCTGAAGGTGGGCTTGGGGATCCCTGAACTTGAAGCTGGTGTCAGAAGTGAGGATGGTCTTAGGGACTCTCACATTGGGGCGATATAATAAACACAATGCACAAACACTGATCAGATCCTGAATCTCAAAAAAAAAAAGCTATAAAAATTTAAATATAGGTACATCTATATCAACATTTAAAAAAATAAATACATGGTTCTGCATGATACACAGGCACCACCCAAAGTGGACAGCTACAGCACTACAGTCCCACTCTGGAATGGCCATAAAGGGAAATTATCTCAGTAAGAAGAACTTTGCGCAGTGAGTTCACTTTGCCTGGAAAGAGAGATGGCCATAGATACAGGTCTACACTGATTCATGTACTATGGCAAATGGTTTGGCTGGATGGCCAGGAACCTGGATAGAACACAAGTAGAGATTACCAACAAGGAAGTCTGGGGAAGAGGTATATGGACAGACCTCTCCAAATAGATACAGATATTTATGTCACTAGTGATATTTATGTCACTAGCCACTCCTACCATTGTTCCAATGAGCTTGTGAACAAAGTGGCCATGCAGGTATGGAAACTATTCAAGGGCTCAGCAACATCAAAGCTGATCTGGCTATAGCCACTGCTGAATACCCAATCTGCCAACAGAGATCAACGCTGAGCCTCTGATACGAGCACCACTCCTTTGGGAGATCAACACTGAGCGTCTGATACGAGTACCACTCCTTTGGGGGATCAGGCAGCTAACTGGTGGCAAGTTGGGTACATTGAACTGCTTCCATCATGGAAGGAGCAGCACTTTGTTCTTACTGGAATAGACACTTACTCTGGATATTGACTTGCCTTCAATGCATATAGTGATTCTGCCAAAACTACCATCTCTGGACTTGTATCATTGTGGTATCACATGTATGCTTCTGACCAAGGAAATAATTTCACAGCAGATGAAATGTGTCTATGCCCATTGCAGTCACCATGCAACAACGATGACTAACAAGCAGCACTGCTCACTAATTCACCATGTTCCCCACCATCTGAAGTAGCTGGCTGGATAGAACAGTGAACTGGCCTTTTTAAGATTTAATTACAAGTGCTGGATAGGTGATGTCTTGTAAACTAAGGGTATGTCTCCCAGAATGAAGTAAGTGCTCTAAATCAGCACCCAAACTATGATGCTATCTTTCCCACAGCCAGAATTCATAGGTATGGGAATCTAGGGGGGAAAAAACAGGAGTGACCTATCTCACTACTGCCCCTTTTGATACACTAGCAAAATTTCTGCTTCCCAACTCTGTGATCTTAGGCTCTACTAGTCTAGAGGTCTTAGTTCTAAAGAGAGGAATACATCTATCAAGGGACACAATGATTAATTGAACTTGAAGTTCTGACAGCCACCTGGCCACTCTGGCTCCTCATTCCACTGAATCAAAAGGCAAAGAGGGAAGTTACTGTACTTTCTAGAGTGATTGATTCTGACTATAAAGGGAAAATTGGGCTAGTACTACATAATGGAGGTAAGAGGAAGTATATCTTGAATATAGGTTACCTTTTAGGGCACCTCTTGGTATTCTCATGGCCTATGATTAAAGTCAATGATAAAATACAACTCAGTTAAGGCAGGACAGCTAATAAATGGCCCAGACCTTCTGAATGAAGGACTGGATCACCCCACAAGGCAAGGGGCCATGACCAGCTAAGATGTTGCTGAGGACAAAAGGAATACAGAATGGTTAGTAGAGGAAAGCAGGTATAAATACTAGATGAAACTCCATAACCAGTTTCAGAAATTAATATTGTAATATTATGGTATCCTTTCAATATTTTGATATGAATTTATATGTGTGAATATACACCTAAATATTAACAAAACTTCTTTCTTTTTTTCCCCTTTCTCATCCCCTTACCATCTAACATAATAGTAGCTTTGTACTCTATTCTGGGGACACAGCCTGTTTTTGGTTGTATGTAGAACAGTTCTATCATGTTGGACAGAAGCACGATTTTGTTTTCTTTATTTGGAGATTAAATATAGTTATTTAAGAGAGGAGCCAAGGTAACATGGTTGTGGTCACTGGGTCAATTTGACTAGTCTGACATACACTTACCAGAATTCCCTTTTCAGTGTATTTCTGGTTATGATGGGTAACAAGAGATTTTATAGAAGACCTGAAGAGTAGAAATAAAGCAGCAGCCATTTTATAGCTTGCATACATTGTCACTTAACTGCTGGTTCACCTCCTTATATAAGGCAGCATCTGAGTCTGCAGCTGCCCCACCTTTCCCACCATCCTCCTTCAGCTTCTCTGACTTCTAGGCCAGATGTGGGTATTTAGCTCCTAGCTTAATCTACAGAATACGCACACCACCAAGGTCAGAGGCAACATAAACTGACATGTATATTTGTCCATCCTTGAGAATTCCAGCTCATGCCTGTGGGTTCTAGCTTGTTCTTCTTCTTAGTCTCCCCCGCTTTATAATTTTTCCTTCCCAAGAGCCTGCCCTCTGGACTTAAAGTTCCAAATTCAGATGCAACCACAACAGCCTTAAAAAGACTGCTTAACCATCTTCTACAATGGCATAAGGTCAAATCCCTGTAAAGAAAACTATGTCTATATGTCTTTTAATAGTTCTGTTTCTCTGCTCGATAAGGGACTGATAAAGACATAACCCTCTATAAACAGCAATAACAAACTGCTTCTGTTCAGAGGCTCTGCTTGTATAACATTTTTTCAAGATTATTCCAAGAATAATATTATTCTAAATATCATTAATCATAATGTAAGTGAAATTCAGACATTTCAAATGCCAACTGTATAATATAATGGGAGAAAATTAATATAATAATAAAATAAAACCACTCCTTTTCTGCTTCAGTCCACTTTCCTTAAAAACCAAATCCAGGGCTTCCCTGGTGGCGCAGTGGTTGAGAGTCCACCTGCCGATGTAGGGGACGCGGGTTCGTGCGCCGGTCCGGGAGGATCCCACGTGCCGTGGATCGGCTGGGCCCGTGAGCCATGGCCGCTGGGCCTGCGCGTCTGGAGCCTGTGCTCTGCGACGGGAGAGGCCACAACGGTGAGAGGCCCGCGTACCGCAAACAAACAAACAAACAAATCCAATTATACTATTTGAGCATAGTCTAATCTGAATGTAGTCAATCATCTCCCTTTTCTGGCCCTCTGCAATGCTTGCATGTTACTATAGAAAAGTTATTATATTTTATAAATGGTTCCATTATAAGCTCATAAGCTAACTGCCACTTCAACATAATAAGAAAACCTCCCATTTTCCACAGTGGCAATTTTAGATGATCACCATCAAACCCTGGACACTCCATCAACTCATCTCTCACTTTCAGTAGATGACCTCAAAGAAAAATTAAAATTAGACAAGAATTTCCTGATCCTCCTACCACCAAACCTAAAACCATCCACAAACACACAGCTTATACTTCTTTTCTCCTGAGATAATGGAAGGGTATATGTGCCCCTGTTTAAATTCTGTCATCCATGCAGTAGACCCTACCTAACCCCTCTTCATATACTCTGGATAGGACTGACTCTCTGCAGTCTGCTCAGTTGTGCCACTCATACCTACTTCTCCTTTATCATGGGCCTTTTTTCCCTTGCCAACAACTCTTCCTAACTAGAATTTAAGTATTTAAGCATGCCAAACATTCTTCTATTTTAAACAGTTCCTTTGGAATACACACCACCTTTTATCACAATAAAAGTTAAACCTCTTGAATGAATTGCCAAGGGAAGAGAAGAAAGAAGTCAGGATTTTATTAAACAGTGATAACTGGGGGAGATGTCAAAATATGACTGATGTTTAGAATACAACCATTAATGTAAACCAGTTGAATAAGTCTTCCTGAACAGCCAAATTTCCAAAAAGTTAAGGGTTTACCATTTAAGCAAAGAAACATTACTTATTATAGTCATTTTGAATACAAATGTTCCCAAACAGAGTTATAAACTGTCCTACCTTTTAAAACATAATTACCGGAATTTAGTCTTATCCTGGTAATAGGGTAATTAATGGAACAATTATTAAAATGTGCCATAATTCACGAATGGCCCTCTCAAGGGCTAGTGGCTTCTATGCTAGCTATGTCAACCAAGATGTTTATGATTTTTCAATTCTTTACCTGAATTTTTCCATCTCATTCTTTGCTCTATATTAAGTCAGCTGTTGGTTCTCATTGTTATAAGCACTTCTTCTTGTGGTACTCGTGTCCCCACTTCTAATTTGCTACTTTTATTATATTTCTGGTCTAAAATTGAATAGCCAAGTATATTAGAATTATATATAAAAGTACGGCTTAGAGGCCACCTTCTCCAGGTAATCAGTAAATAGTTGATAAATTTAGAGGAAAGACAAAAAAGCTACCCTATAGTCTATAAATACTAGATTGGCATCAAGAGAAAAGACTTAAAAAAAAATCTTTTTAAAATGATGACAATAGAAGGACCTTCAATATGGCAGAGGAGTAACACATAGAGATCACCTTCCTCCCCACAAATACATCAGAAATACATCTACATGTGGAACAACTCCTACAGAACACCTACTGAATGCTGGCAGAAGACCTCAGACTTCCCAAAAGGCAAGGAAGTCCCCATGTACCTGAGTAGGGCAAAAGAAAAACGAAAAAATAGAGACAAAAGAGTAGGGATGGGACCTGCACCAGTGGGAAGGAGCTGGGATGGAGGAAAAGTTTCCTCACACTAGGAAGCCCCTTCACTGGCAGAGACTGGGGTGGCCAGTGGGAAGCCGGGGGGAAGCTTCAGAGCCACGGAGGAGAGTGAAGCAACAAGGGTGCAGAGGGCAAAGTGGAGAGATTCCCGCACAGAGAGGATCAGTGATGACCAGCACTCACCAGCCTGAGAGGCTTGTCTCCTCACCCAGTGGGGCAGGTGGGTGCTGGGAGCTGAGGCTGGGGCTTCAGGGGTCAGATCCCAAGGAGAGGACTGGGGTTGGCTGCGTGAACACACAGCCTGAAGGGGTCTAGCGTGCCACAGCTAACCAGGAGAGAGTCCAGGAAAAAGTCTGGAACTGCCTAAGACTAAAGAGACCATTGTTTCGTGGTGTGCAAGGGGAGGAGATTCAAAGCACCACCAAAACGAGCTTCAGAGACAGGCACAAGCTCTGCCTATCAGCACAGACACCAGAGACAGGCATGAAACTCTAACATTGCTGCTGCAGCCACCAAGAATCCTGTGTGTAAGCACAGGTCACTATCCACACCTCCCCTCCCGGGAGCCTGTGCAGTCCACCACTGCCAGGGTCCTGTGATCCAGAGACAACTGCCCCAGGAGAACACATGGCACGCCTCAGGCTGTTGCAACGTCACACCAGCCTCTGCCGCCACAGGCTCGCCCTGCGTTCCGTAACCCACCCAACCCCCAGCCTGAGTGAACCAGAGTCCCATAATCAGCCACTCTTTAACCCCCTCCTGTCTGGGTGAAAAAAAGATACCAGAGGGCGACCTGCATGCAGAGGTGGGGCCAAAACCAAAGCTGAACCCCAGGAGATTTGAGAACAAAGAAAAGAAAGGGAAATTTCTCCGTGCAGCCTCAGGAGCAGCAGATTAAATCTCCACAGTCAACCTGATGTACCCTGCATCTGTGAAATACCAGAACAGACAATGAATCATCCCAAAATTGAGGTGGTGGACATTGAAAACAACTGTAGACTTGGGGTTTGTTGTATGCAGCTGACTAGCTGCTGATTTTGATGTTTATCTTAGTTTAGTTTTTAGTGCTTACTATCATTGGTGGATTTGTTTATTGGCTTGGTTGTTCTCTTCTTTTCTTTATTACTTTTTAAAAAGTTTTTACTTTAATAATATTCTCTAGATTCTTTATTTTAATAACTTTATTTTATTTTATATTTCTTTCTTTTTTTTCTCTCTTTTCTTCTGAGCCATATGGCTGACAGAGTCTTGGTTCTCAGGCCGGGTATCAGGCCTGAGCCTCTGAGGTGGGAGAACCGAGTTCAGGACATTGGTCCACCAGACACCACCAGGCCCCAAGCAATATCAATCAGCAAGAGTTCTCCCAGAGATCTCCATCTCAATGCTAAGACGCAGCTCGACTCAAAGACCAGCAAGCTCCAGGGCTGGACATCCCATGCCAAACAACTAGCAAGACAGGAACACAACTCCATCCATTAGCAGAGAGGCTGCCTAAAATCATAACTTCATAGACACTCCAAAACACACCACCAGAAAGACAAGACCCAGCCTCCTCAACCAGACAACAGGCACCAGTCCCTACCACCAGGAGGTTTATACAAGCCACTGAATCAACCTTACCCACTGGGGGCAGACACCGAAAACAACAGGAACTACTAACCTGCAGCCTGTGAAAAGGAGACCCCAAACACAGTAAGTTAAGCAAAATGAGAAGACACAGTAAGTTAAGCAAAATGAGAAGACATAGAAATGTGCGGCAGATGAAGGAGCAAGGTAAAAACCCACCAGACCTAACAAATGAAGAGGAAATAGGCAGTCTACCTGGAAAAGAATTCAGAGTAATGATAGTAAAGATGATCCAAACTCTTGGAAATAGAATGAAGAAAATACAAGAAACGTTTAGCAAGGACCTAGAAGAACTAAAGGGCAAACAAACAATGATGAACAACACAATAAATGAAATTAAAAATTCTCTAGAAGGAATCAATAGCAGAATACCTGAGACAGAAGAACAGATAAGTGACCTGGAATATAAAAGAGTGGAAATAACTACCACAGAGCAGAATAAAGAAAACAGAATGAAAAAAATTCAGAACAGTCTCAGAGACCGCTGGGTCAACAATGAACGTACCCACATTCAAATTATAGGGGTCCCAGAAGAAGAAGAGAAACAGAAACGGATTGAGAAAATATGTGAAGAGATTATAGTTGAAAACGTCCCTATTATGGGAAAGGAAATAGCCACCCAAGTCCAGGAAGCACAGTGTCCAATACATGATAGATCCAAGGAGAAACATGCCAAGACACATATCAATCAAACTCTCAAAAATTAAATACAAAGAAAAAATATTAAAAGCATCAAGGGAAAAGCAACAAATAACATATAAGGGAATCCCCATAGGTTAGCAGCTGATCTTTCAGCAGAAACTCTACAAGCCAGAAGGGAGTGGCAGGACATAATTAAAGTGATGAAAGGTAAAAACTTACAATCAAGATTACTCTACCAAGCAAGGGTCTGATTGAAATTTGATGGAGAAATTAAAACCTTTACAGACAAGCAAAAGCTAAGAGAATTCAGCACCACCAAACCAAACCAGCTTTACAACAAATGCTAAAGAAACTTCTCTACATAGGAAACACAAGAGAAGGAAAAGACCTACAATAACAAACCCAAAACATTTAAGAAAATGGCAACAGGAACATACATACCAATAATACCTTAAATGTAAACAGATTAAATTGTCCAACCAAAAGACACAGACTGGCTGAATGGAGACAAAAACAAGACCCGTATATATGATGTCTACAGAAGACCCACTTCAGACCTAGGGACACATACATACTGAACCTGAGGGGATATAAAAACATATTCCATGCAAATGGAAATCAAAAGATAGTTGGGGTAGCAATTTTCATATTAGACAAAATAGACTTTAAAATAAAGAGTATTACAAGAGATAAAGAAACACACTACATAATCATCAAGGGACCAATCCAAGAAGAAGATATAACAATTCTAAATATTTATGCATCCAATATACAAGCACCTCAGTACATAAGGCAAATGCTAGCAGCCATAAAAGGGGAAATAGACAGTAACACAATCATAGTAGGGGACTTTAACACCCCACTTTCACCATGGACAGAGCAAGCAAAATGAAAACTAATAAGGAAACACAAGCTTTAAAAGACACTTTAAACAACATTGACTTAATTGATATATAGAGGAAATTCCATCCAAAAACAACAGAACACACTTAATTCTCAAGTGCTCATGGCACATATTCCAGGATATACCTTGGGTCACAAATAAAGCCTTGACAATTTAAGAAAATTGAAATCGTATCAAGTATCTTTTCTGACCACAATGCTATGAGAAGAGATATCAATTACAGGCAAAAAACAGCAAAAAATACAAACACATGGAGGCTAAACAATACGTTGCTAAATAACCAAGATAACACTGAAGAAATCAAAGAAAAAAATCAAAAAATAGCTAGAAACAAATGACAATGAAAACACGACAACTGAAAACCTACGGGATGCAGCAATAAGAAATCTAAGAGGGAAGTTATAGCAATGCAATCCTACCTCAAGAAACAAGAAAAATCTCAAATAAACAATCTAAACATACACCTAAAGCAATTAAAGAAAGAAGAATAAAAAAACCCTCAAAGTTTGCAGAAAGAAAGAAATCAAGAAGATCAGATCAGAAATAAATGAAAAAGAAATGAAGGTAATGATAGCAGAGATCAACAGAAATAAAAGCTGGTTCTTTGAGAAGATAAACAAAATTGACAAACCATTATCCAGACTCATCAAGAAAAAAAAGGAGAAGACTCAAATCAATACAATTAGAAATGAAAAAGGAGAAGTAACAATTGACACTGTAGAAATACAAAGGATCATGAGAGATTACTACAAGCAACTATATGCCAATGAAATGGACAACCTGAAAGAAATGGACAAATTCTTGGAAAAGCACAACCTTCTGAGACTGAACTAGAAAGAAATAGAAAACATACACAAACCAATCACAAGCACTAAAATTGAAACTGTGATTAAAAATCTTCCAACAAACAAAAGCCCAGGGTCAGACAACTTCACAGGTGAATTCTATTAAACATTTACAGAAAAGCTAACACCTATCCTTCTCAAAATCTTCCAAAATATAGCAGAGGGAGGGATAGTCCCAACTCATTCTATGAGGCCACTAACACCCTGATAGCAAAACCAGACAAAGATGTCACTAAGAAAGAAAACTACAGGCCAATATCACTGATGAACATAGATGCAAAAATCCTCAACAAAATACTAGCAAACAGAATCCAACAGCACATTAAAAGGATCACACACCATGATCAAGTGGGGTTTATCCCAGGAATGCAAGGATTCTTCAATATATGCAAATCAATCAGTGTAATAAACCATATTAACAAACTGAAGGAGAAAAACCATATAATCATCTCAATAGATGCAGAAAAACCTTTCGACAATATTCAACACCCATTTATGATAAAAACACTCCAGAAAGTAGGTATAGAGGGAACTTACCTCAACATAATAAAGCCCGTATATAACAAACCCACAGCCAACATCGTTCTCAATGATGAAAAAGTGAAAGCATTTCCACTAAGATAAGTAACAAGACAAGGTTGCCCACTCTCACCACTATAATTTAACATAGTTTTGGACATTTTAGCCATGGCAATCAGAGGAGAGAAAGAAATAAAAGGAATCCAAATCAGAAAAGAAGAAGTAAAACAGTCACTGTTTGCAGATGACATGATACTATACGTAGAGAATCCTGAAGATGCTACCAGAAGACTATGAGAGCTAATCAAAGAATTTGGTAAAGTAGCAGGATACGAAGTTAATGCACAGCAATCTCTTGCATTCCTATACACTAATGATGAAAAGTCTGAAAGAGAAATTAAGGAAACATTCCCATTTACCACTGCAACAAAAAGAATAAAACACTCAGGAATAAACCTACCTAAGGAGACAAAAGACCTGTATGAAGAAAACTATACGATACTGAGGAAAGAAATTAAAGATGATACAAACAGATGGAGAGATATACCATGTTCTTGCATTGCAAGAATCAATACTGTGAAAATGACTATACCACCCAAAGCAATCTACAGATTCAATGGAATCCCTATCACACTACCAATGGCATTTTTCCAGAGCTAGAACAAAAAATTTCACAATTTGTATGGAAACACAAAAGACCCCGAATAGCCAAAGCAATCTTGAGAATGAAAAACAGAGCTGGAGGAATCAGGCTCCCTGACTTCAGACTATACTACAAAGCTACAGTAATCAAGACAGCATGGTACTGGCTCAAAAACAGAAATATACATCAATGGGACAGGATAGAAAGCCCAGAGATAAACCCACGCACATATGGTCACCTTATCTTTGATAAAGAAGGCAAGAATATACAATGGTGAAAAGACAGCGTCTTCAATAAGTGGTGCTGGGAAAATTGGACAGCTACATGTAAAAGAATGAAATTAGAACACTTCCTAACACCATATACAAAAATAAACTCAAAATGGATTAAAGGCCTAAATGTAAGGCCAGACACTATAAAACTCTTAGAGGAAAACATAAGCAGAACACTCTATGACATGAATCACAGAAAGATCCTTTTTCACGCCCCTCCTAGGGAAATGGAAATAAAAACAAACAAATGGGACCTAATGAAACTTAAAAGCTTTTGCACAGCAAAGGAAACCATAAACAAGACGAAAAGACAGCTCTCAGAATGGGTGAAAATATTTGCAAATGAAGCAACTGACACAGGATTAATCTCCAAAATTTACAAGCAGCTCATGCAGCTCAATATCAAAAAAACAAACAACCGAATCCAAAAATGGGCAGAAGACCTTAACGGACAGTTCTCCAAAGAAGATATACAGATTGCCAACAAACACATGAAAGAATGCTCAACATCATTAATCATTAGAGAAATGTAAATCAAAACTTCAATAAGGTATCACCTCACACCGGTCATAATGGCCACCATCAAAAAATCTACAAACAATAAATGCTGGAGATGGTATGGAGAAAAGGGAACACTCTTGCACTGTTGGTGGGAATGTAAATTGATTCAGCCACTATGGAGAACAGTATGGAGGTTCCTTAAAATACTAAAAATAGAACTACCATATGACCCAGCAATCCCACTACTGGGCATATACCCTGAGAAAGCCATAATTCAAAAAGAGTCATGTACCTCAATGTTCACTGCAGCACTCTTTACAATAGCCAGGACATGGAAGCAACCTAAGTGTCCATCAACAGATGAATGGATAAAGAAGATGTGGCACATATATACAGTGGAATATTAGCCATAAAGAGAAAGAAAATTGAATCATTTGTAGTGAGGTGGATGGACCCAGAGGCTGTCATATAGAGTGAAGTAAGTCAGAAAGAGATAAATACCGTATGCTAACATATATATATGGAATCTAAAAAAAAAAAAGATTCTGAAAAACCTACAGGCAGGACAGGAATAAAGACACAGACATACAGAATGGACTTGAGGACATGGGGATGGAGAAGTGTAGCTGGGATGAAGTGAGAGAATGGCATTGACATATATACACTACCAAATGTAAAACAGATAGCTAGTGGGAAGCAGCTGTGTAGCACAGGGAGGTCAGCTCTGCTGTGACCTCCTAGAGGGGTGGGATAGGGAGGGTGGGAGGGAGAAACAAGAGGGAGGGGATATGGAGATATACATATTCATGTAGCCAATTCACTTTGTTATGCAGCAGAAAGTAACACAACAATGTAAAGCAATTATACTCCAATAAAAATTTAAAAATAATATGATGAGAGTAAAACAACTATACACCAGTATAAATAAATAAATAAACATCTGTTGTATAAAACAAAAAAATAAGTGAAATAAAATGATGACAAATCATGGAGAAAGGATTTATATGCTTATCTTTTCTCTGGTCTACAATGACTTCATAGGTAGAAGCAACTTTTTGAATTCTGTTTCTTCTACTACTATCATTTGTATGTTGCATTATTATGATGCTAAAGTATTCACAATAATTTGTTACAGGAAGAAAATAAGGAAACTGATTCTATACTTTTTCAAAATGAGTTTAAGATTATTTAAAGCCAAAAGACTAACAAGGAACTATTTTTCAAAGTGAAACTAAAATCAACTGGCAAAGACAAAGAAGAGCAAATAATGTATCATGACAACATAACTAAACTGTGGTTTTGGTCTTCACCTTATACATTCATATTTTGTGAAGTACCATTACCTGGCTCTTTTACAGATAATTAGAACCCTGGTAGTTCATAAAGAACCAGTACCATTATCACCTAATTAAATGAAAAAACACTAATTGTCAAGTATTAGCTTTATGAAATGACTAGAAATGTAACTCATATTTCACTTATTCATATAACTATGAAATAAGTATACAATAAAGTCAACAGTCTTTTGATGCACTACCTAACGATGATTAAATAAACATCAAATTTAAATTTCAGTTGAGAGAAAAATCTCAAATAAAATCCATCCTACTATAACAACTCAGCTGACAAACTCTACTTGCAAAAACTGCTCTCCTGTTAAATCATGTACTACCGCAATGTTAGAAAGTCAGTAGCTAAACAGATATGCTGAATGTATAATTTTACTTAATAACATAGAGTCAATAAAAAAGAACCGTAGAGTGTGGCCAAGATGGCAACGCAGGAAAACCTTGAGCTCACCTCCTCTCACAGCACACCAAAATTACAATTATTTACACAGCAACTACTGATGAGAAAGATCTGAAGACTAGCAGAAAAGATCTTCTAAAACTTAAGATATAAAGAAGGAACACCAACAAAATGGATAGGAGGGTCAGAGACTTGGTACAGATCCACACCATGAGATGGGTGACCTAAAAATGGAATGATAATTACACCTTCAGTGGTTCTTCCAAAGGAGCAAGGAGTCTGAACCCCACATCAGGCTTCCCAACCTGGGGGTACTGCACTGGTAAGATAAGCCCCCAGGACATTTCAGTTTGAAGGCAGGTGGGGCTTACTTGTGGGAGAGCCATAGAGCTGTAGGAAATGAGAGACTATACTCTTAAAGGGTCCACAGAAAAACTCATGCTCAGAGACCCAGGGCAGAAGCAGTAATTTGAAAGAAGCCTGGATCAGATGCACCTGTTCATATTGGAGAGCTTCCTGGAGAGGCAGGAGTAAACTGGAGCTCAACCTAGGGACACAGACTCTGGTGGCAGCCATTTTGGGAAGCTCATTCTACCACATGGACACTGGTGCTAGCAGGTGCCGTTCTGGAATCCTCCCTCAAGCTAATTAGTACCAGAACTCGGCCCTGCCAAAGCCCCACCCACAAGCAGGGTGGCTGACTTAAGGCTCCCAAAGCCCACAGCTGCCCCAAGACATAGCCCTGTCCAATACAGGCTCAGGACCAACCCCACAAATCAATGCATAGGCACTAGCTCCAGGACACTCAGGGCCCTGCATCAAGAGACCACAGGACCATTAGCACCTATCAGAGAGCCAGCACTAGCCCTGGGATGCCCTGAACCTCAACCCTTCCTACCAGTGTGCCAACACAGCAGCTCCAGGACCACCAGGTTTGCAGCCAGAGATCCCAAGACGCAGAATCCACACAAGCGTGGACCAGCATTACCCCCAGAACCACCTTCACACACCAGTGGGCAGGCAGCACTGCCAGGACACCTGGTCCCCAGCCCTATCACCAGAGGGCCAACACCAGCTCTGGGAATTCCAGGCTCTGCAGCAAGAAACACCAGGACAAAGCTCCAACCACAAGTGGGCCAGCACTAGCCCTAGGACCCAGTCTCATCCACCAGTGGGCATACACTAGCCCCAAGACCACCACAGCAATATAGCCTACTGTGCCAGGACCCAGCTCAATATACAGTAGGCCAGCACCAACCCACAGACTCCCTAAGCTATAGCCTCCCCCAAAGCAGGCTGACATGAACACCAAGACACCCTGGACCTCTCAGCTAGCCACTTTGGAATCCAGCCACAGTCACAAGTGAGCAAACAGCAGCTTTAGGACACCTTGAACCAGCCATGCTCACCAGCAGGCCGACACTAGATGTGGGACCACCAGCACCGCAACCAGCCACCACAGACCAGGTTCTGCCCACCAATTGGTAAGCACTAGCCCTGGTAGGTCCCTGGGCTGTGTGGCCAGCCACCTCATGACCTGGCCCGACTCAACTGGCAACCAACTGGACTGCGGGCCAGCCACAGCTACCAAACTGCACACACAGTAGTCAGCCCACCACAACAGAAGGACCAACACAGCCCACATAGGGGGCACTCCTAGAGCATATAGCTCTGGTAACCAGAGGCGAGTGTGCTGCTCAGACATATAGGACATCTACAAAAGACCACTTCTCCAAGATTGGGAAACGTAACCAACTTATCAAATGCATATAAAAGTAAAAACAGCAAATTAGGCAAAACAAGGCAACAGAGAATAATGTACCAAAACAGAGGAGCAGATAAAAATCCCAGAAGAACTAGGTGAAGTGGAGATAAGTAATATACATGATAAAGAAGATTATAACAAAGTTAGAAAATTTTAACAAAGAGTTAGAAAATATAAAGAAAAACCAAAAAGAGATTACAAATACAACTGAAATTTTAAAATATTCTAGAAGGAATTAAGAGATTAGATGATACAGAGAAACAAATAAGTGAGCTGGAAGACAGAGTAGTAGAAATCACATAGCTGAACAGAGAAAAGAATTTTTTAAAAAGTGAAGGACAGTCTAAGACACACTGAGACAACATCAAGCATACTAACATTTGCATTACAGGGGTACCAGAGAAAGAAGACAGAGAGAAAGGGGCAGAGAACATATGTGAAAAGATAAGAGCTGGGGGGACCTTGAAGATGGCGGAAGAGTAAGACGCAGAGATCGCCTTCCTCCCCACGGATACACCAGAAATACATCTACACGTGGAACAACTCCTACAGAACACCTACTGAAGGCTGGCAGAAGATCTCAGACCTCCCAAAAGGCAGGAAACTCCCCACGTACCTGGGTAGGGCAAAAGAAAAAAAGAAAAAACAGAGACAAAAGAATAAGGACGGCACCTGCACCAGTGGGAGGTCTTGCACCATTTGTCCTAGGGCTCTATCCGTCCATGTTTTTTTTTATTTTTAATTTTTTTCTTAATAATATTAATTGTAATAACTTTATTGTATTTTACCTTCGTTCTTTCTTT
>NW_020175490.1:3852371-3898018 GCF_003031525.2 Neophocaena asiaeorientalis asiaeorientalis | reverse complement strand
TCCCTTTTTTTTTCTAAATATTTTTTAATTCAATAACTATATTATACTTTATTTTATTTTTACTGTATCTTCTTTCTGTCTTTTTTCCTTCTTTTCCTCCCTCCTTCCTTCCTTCCTCCCTCCCTTCCTTTCTTTCCTTCTTTGCGTTATACACACTAACAAACGTAGTAAGGTAGCTAGTGGAAAGCAGTGCATGGCACAGCGATATTAGCTCGGTGCTTTGTGACAGCCTGGAGGGGTGGGATAGGGAGAGTGGGAGGGAGGGAGACGCAAGAGGTAAGAAATATGGGAACATATGTATATGTATAACTGATTCACTTTGTTATAAAGCAGAAACTAACACACCATTGTAAAGCAATTATACCCCAGTAAAGATGTTAAAAAAAAAAAAAAAAAAAGATAAGACCTGAAAACTTCCCTAACCTGGGAAAGGAAACAACTCAAGGTTCAAGAAGCACAGAGAATCCCAAAGAGGATGAAATTAAGACAAATTAGAATTAAAATGGCAGAAATTAAAGATAACAAGAAAATATTAAAAGCAGCAAAGGAACAGGAACAAGTTACTTACAAGGGAACTCGCATAAAGGTATGAGCTGACTTTTCAGCAGAAACTCTGCAGGCCAGAAGGGAGTGGCACAATATATTTAAAGACATGAAAGGGAAAACGTACAACCAAGAATACTCTACCTAGCAAGGCTACCATTCAGATTTGAAGGAAAGATCAAAAGTGTCAGAGACAAGGAAAAGCTAAAGAGTACAGCACAACAAAGCCAGCTTTATAATAAACGTTAAAGAGAATTCTCTAAGCGGAAAAGAAAAGGTGACACTAGAAACATGAAAATTACATATGGAAAAGGCTCATTGGTAAAGGCAATGTACAGTAAAGATAGTAAATTAACAATGTATAAAGCTAGTAGGAAGTTTAAAAGACAAAGAAGTACAATCATGAATATCCACAATGAATAGTTAAGGAATACACACAAAAAAGATGTAAAATATGATGTCAATAACAGTAAATGAGGGGGAGGGAGTAAAATGCAGGAGTGTTAAAATGCCTTCAAACATAAGAGATCAGCAACTTAAAATAATCATGAATATATATAGATTGCTCTATATAAACTTCATAGTAACCAAAAACCAAAAATCTATCACAGATACACAAAAAAGAAAAGGGATTCCAATCAAAACACTAAAGATAGTCATCAAATCACGAGGAAAGAGAGCAAAAGAAGAGGAAAGAAACCAAAAACATGTGAAAAACAACCCCAAAAGAATTACCAAAATGGCTATAAGTATACACCTATCACTAAATGGATAAATGATCCAATCAAAAAACACAGAGTGGATGAATGGATACAAAAACAAGACCCACATATATGCTGCCTACAAAAGACTCATTTCAGATGTGAAGACACACAGACTGAAAGTGAGTGTATGGAAAAAGGTATTCTATGCAAATGGAAATATAAAGAAAAACAGGGTAGCAATATCTGTATCAGACAAAATACATTTTAAAATAAGGTCGCTACAAGAGACAAAGAACATTACATAATGATAAAGGGATCAATCCAGGTAGAAGATATATAATTATAAATATAGGTGCACCTAACATAGAGCGAACCTAAATACATAAAACAAATATTAACAGACATAAAAGTAGAAACTGACTATAATTCAATAATAGCAGGGGATTTTAACCCCCACTTACACCAATGGACAGATCATCCAGACAGAGAATAAATGAGGAAACACTGGCTTTAAACAACACATTAGACTTGATGAACTCCACAGATATATACAGAACATTCCATTCAAAAGCAGCAAAATACACATTCTTTTCAAGTGCACATGGAACATTCTCCAGGATAGATCCCATGCTAGGCCAGAAAACAAGTCTCAGTAAATTTAAGATGACTGAAATCATATCAAGTATCTTTTCTGACCACAATGCTATGACACTAGATATCAAATACATGGAAAAAACCTGCAAAACACAAACACATGAAAGCTAAACAATATGCTATTAAACTACAAACGGGTTACTGAGGAAATCAAAGTGATTTCAAAAAATACCTGGAGACAAATGAAAATGAAAATACAACAATCCAAAATCTATGGGACACAATGAAAGCAATTCTAAGAGGGAAGTTTATAGCAATACAAGCTTACTTCAGGAAACAAGAAAACTCAAGTAAACAACCTAACCTTATGACTAAAAGAACTAGAAAAACAAGAGCAAACAAAACTCAGATTTAGGAGGAAAGTAAAATCATACAGATCAGAGCAGAAATTAATGAAACAGACACTAAAAAACAACAGAAACGATCAATGAAACTAAGAACTGGTTCTTTGAAAAGATAAACAAAATTGATAAACCTTCAGCCAGACTCACCAGGAAAAAAATAGAGAGGGCCCAAATTAATAAAACCAGAAATGAAAATGGAGAAGCTACAATTGACACAACAGAAATAAAAAAAGATCATGAGACTACTATGAACTACATGCCAATTAAATAGAAAATTAGAAGAAATGGACAAATTCCTAGAAATGTACAATCTCTTAGGACTGAACCAGAAAGAAACAGAAAATATGAACAGACCAATTACCAGTAATGAAACTGAATCAGTAATTTAAAAATAAAAAACAAAAGCTCCCAACAAACAAAAGCTACACTATATGGATTCACAGGTGAATTCTACCAAAACATTTACAGAAGATTTAGTATCTGTTTTTCTCAAAACTATTCCCAAAAATCACAGAGGAAGGAACATTTCCAAACTCATCCTAAAAGGCCAGAATCATCCTGATACCAAAACTAGACAAAGATATCACAAAAACAGTAAGTTACAGAACAATATCACTGATGATAATAGATGCAAAAGTCCTCAACAAAACATTAGAAAACCAAATCCAACAGTATATCAAAAGGATCATATACCATGATCAAGTGAGATTTAACCCAGGGATGCAAGGATTTTTCAATATCTGCAAATCAATCAATGTGATACACCACATTAGCAAACTGAAGAATAAAAACCATATGATCATCTCAATAGATGCAGAGAAAGCTTTTGACAATATTCAACACTGATTTATGATAAAAACTCTAGAAAGTGGGTATAGAGGGAACATATCTCAACATAATAAAGGTCATATATGACAAGCCCACAGCTAACATCATACTCAATGGTGAAAGCTGAAAGCATTTCCTCTAAAATCAGAAACAAGACAAGGATGCCCACTGTTGCCACTTTTTTCAATATAGTATTGGAAGTCCTAGCCACAGCAATCAGACAAGAAAAATAAATAAAAGGAATTCTAATTGGAAAAGAAGTAAAATTGTCACTGTTTGCAGATGACATGATACTATACATAGGAAATCTTAAAGATGCTACCAGAAAACTATGAGAGCTCATCAATGAATTCAGTAAAGTTGCAGGATACAAAATTAATATACAAAAATCAGTGGCATTGATATACACTAAATACAAACTATCAGAAAGTGAAATTAAGAAAACAATCCCATTTACATTCACATCAAAATTAATATAATACCTAGGAATAAATCTAACTAAGGAGGTAAAAACCTGTACTCAGAAAACTGTAAAACAATGACAAACGAAACTGAAGACAACACAGATGGAGAGATATATACCATGCTCATGGACTGGAAGAAGTAGTATTGTTAAAATGACTGTACTACCCAAGGCAATTTGCAGATTTAGTGCAATCCCTAGAAAGATACCAATGGCATTTTTCATAAAACTAGAACAAATAATTCTAAAATCTGTAGGGAAACACTAAAGATCCTATATGGCAAAACAATCTTGAGAAAGAAGAACAAAGTTGAAGGTATCATGCTTCTTGGTTTCAAACTATACTACAAAGCTACAGTCACCAAAACAGTGTAGGACTGGCACAAAAACATAAACATAGATCAAAGGAACAGAACAGAGAACCCAGAAATGAACCCACACTCATATGGGGAATTAACCTATGACAAGGTAGGTAAGAATATAAATGGGGAAAAGACATACTCTTCAATAATTGGCATTAGAAAAGCTGGACAGCTAAATGCAAAAGAATCAAACTGGACTACTTTCTCACAGCACACACAAAAATTAATTCTTAATAGTCAAAAGGTGAAAACAATCCAAATTTCCATCAACAGATGAAGGAATTTTTTTAAGTGATATATACATACAATGGAATGCTATTTGGCTTTAACAAGAAATGAAATTCTGATACATGCTACAACATGGACAAACCCTGAAAACATTATGCTAAGTGAAATAATTCAGACACAAAAAGACAAACCTTGTACGATTCCACTTATATGAGGTACCTAGAAAAGGCAAATTCGTGGAGATAAAAATAGAATAAATAGGATAGATAGAATAGAATACATAAAAATAGAATACAAGATACAGAAGTGGAAAGGGGAATTACTGTTTTATAGTTACAGTACTTCTGTTTGGAATGATGAAAAAGTTCCGAAAATGAATAGTGGTGATGGTTGCACAATACTATGAATGTACTTAATATCACTGAATCATACATTTAAAAATGGTTACACTATTAAATTTAATGTCATGTATATTTTACCATATAAAAAATAAATGGGATCTGAACTAAAGAATGTCAAATAAATTACTTTCCTGGTGTTTCCACCCAGAAGTGATGTTTAGATAAACAAAAACGGTTATGTTAAGCACCTTGGACTGGATTCAAGCCTACATCTTTTAGAAAATGACCAAACTAAACCAAAATTCATTTTATTCAGTTCCATGTAAAAGCAAAATATCATTTCTATCATTTTATGACACCCAAATTTCAAATCTTCTTTAGAGAAAGTCACAGAAAAATATACATGATTTCACACTCTTGGATTAGCCTTTCAATCCAATGCCAATTTCACCTCATATCAATGAAGAGTCTATGAAATGGAAATGGCTACCATGAGAACTGAAACAACCAAAGGAAGCTGCAATGAGTTACAATTTCAATATTCCTTACCTACTTCTAGTTATGCCTTTAAAAAATATATGACATTTAATCTCTCAAGATTATTATTACAGTTTACTGAAAATAAAATGGATTTAGGTTCTAGTGTGTATTAAGGAACTATGTGTTTTGTATTTTAAAAATTACTTCCAACAGGAAACATAGCAAGTCTTAAATGTCATAAATTCAGAAAAGATAAAACTATCAATAGAAACACAGGCATATTTTATTAGACAATAAAATCATCTTGTTTTCTTACAATTTAAGGTAAGACCCTAATTACTTTGAGTCTTTCTCACTCTTCCTATTCTTCTCTAGTACCTTCCATTTTCTCCTCTCCAGTCCATTTTTGATGCACTATCAGTACAAAAAGGAAAAAATTACTGCCCATGGTTCCAATAAAATTGAGGAAAGATGTACACAGATCTCATGAAGATGTGCCTAACTTTACATTGCCAAGGAAACATTGACGTCTTGGAGTTTAAATGTAAGAGTTTATGGGCTTCCCTGGTGGCGCAGTGGTTGAGAATCTGTCTGCTAATGCAGGGAACACGGGTTCGAGCCCTGGTCTGGGGGGAATCCCACATGCCACGGAGCAACTAGGCCCGTGAGCCACAACTACTGAGCCTGCGCGTTTGGAGCCTCTGATCTGCAAGGAGAGAGGCCGCGATAGTGAGAGGCCCGCGCACCGCGATGAAGAGTGGCCCCCGCTTGCCACAACTAGAGAAAGCCCTCGCACAGAAACGAAGACCCAACACAGCAAAAATAAATAAATAAATAAATAAATAAATAAATAAATGTAAGAGTTTATATTTAAAGAATGCTGGAGTTAACAGAATGCATTTTAAGAAAAAGTAAAGAACACACCACTTACCCCCAAATACCAATAAGTGATACATGCAAATTGTATGAAGACAATTAAATTTAGGCAATAATCAAGAACTATCCATTAACTTGAGTCATTTGAAGGGCAGTGCTGTTTAATGAAAAAAGCTGGACTAGGAGTCAAAAGTTGAGGTTACTAGTTGGTTTTTGTACCATGATTTGATTAATATGGAAACTCAGAAAAGATGCTTAGCGTTGTATAAGTCATTTAGTTCTCTTAGAGTCTTAGTTTCCTCATCAGTAAAATGTGGACGGTTAAGCAAGATTAGTAAAATCCCTTCCTATAGTTGAATATTCTTTAGTTCTATGATTTCAAAGGAAGAAATTCCAGAAAGAAGTTAACTGTATACTTACTAGTTTCTAAGAAATCATAATACACCATCATCTGTACTCTAAGATATATATATGTGTGTGTATATATATATATATATATACACACACACACACATACATATATACAGTATGATAACAGATGTACAAACTTTTCTTTGTCAGGATATATTTTATTGTTTCCTTTTATCAATAATTATGTAGTAAATATTCAGAAAAAAAATTTAAATACAGAAAGGATTAAAACCAACAGCCATAATTCCCCTATCCAAATACAAAAATATAATCAAGGTTATACTTGGCATACCTTTCTTCACCTAGTTATAAGAAAGAGATGCTATTAAAGATTTAATGGTAAAATACAACTGGAAAGAAAATGAGCATACCTGAATTTCAGAATTACAAAAAAGGATGGACATAATAAATAATACAACAATAAAAATAATACAGCAGGGTAGAACTGAGTACTGACCAGTAGTATCAGAGTTGCTGTCCAACCTAAAATAATTTCTGACTTCCTAGTTTAGGTTAGGACACCTGGTGCTGATCTCAAAAGACCTTCCGCTTGTCTTTCACAGTAATTTGCACATCCGTAATTACTAAATTTATTTTTCATAATTATTTATTGAATGCATTCTCCTCACTAGCCTTCAAACTCCTTAAAGGCAAGGATCATGTCTTCTTTATGTGCCAATGTACCCCAAGAACACCTCACACATTGAATGTGATTATTTAATATGTGTTGACTGAATAAACAAATAAACAGGATCTTGATCTATATCAACTATTCCTGACTGTTTACCTCTACCAGGGCCTTATAAGATCCACTTTCCTAATTAAGGAAAGCACCCAAATTCAAAGACAACTGCCATGAAAATATATATCATTTAGATATCCTAGACCACAGATTGACAAACCATGAGCCACAGGCCAAATCAGGACAGCCACCTATTTTTGTAAATAAAGTGCTGTTGGAATATAGCCATACCCATTCATTTACATATTGCCTACAACTGCTCTTTTGGCACAATAGCAGAGCTGGTAGTTGCAAGAGAAAACTGAAAATATTTACTATCTCGCCCTTTACAGAAAAAGTTTGCCAACCTCTATCCTAGATTAATGCCTTTCAACTAATGAAAGAAACACAGGGTAATGAGCTTTTGTGATCTCTTCATGAAAATATTTAACACTTTTGAACTCTACACCAATGATACTACTATCTCTAAAAATGCAATAACAGGTATGTTAATTCATAAACTTTTAAGAATGAAGGGATTAAGCACAATATTAAGAGAAATGGTCAATACTCCCAATACTTTGCTTTTATAAGCTTTTAGTATTACTTCAAATTTTTGTTGAGATGATTTACAAAACAAATTGCTACTATGCTATGGTTAATTATTAGCCATGAAGAACAAAAGCTCACAATGTCAAATCAGCATTTCTATAGTAACTTGTGAGTCCTTTAGCTCTACTGCATATAGGTAGGGACTGGCATTACTCTACATATTTTAAAAAAAGTTTATCTTTTTCTGTGAGAAATTACCTAATATGATTCAAGTCAACTTTCTTCCTTCTGCTATCATATACAAATCAATCTTCAGCCAAAAAAAAAAAAAAAAACATGAAAAACTTAAAACAATTGATAAAACAAATGGGATGGTACTTATTGTACTTCCTTAGCTGCTACAACCAAATTAACAGCTTCATTAAATAATAAAAAGAAAACAATTTGTTTGAATAAAAACTACACCCTTGTAAAAATTTTAACTACTGCAAATTCAACAGTACATAAATTAGGTCAATGTTTTTTTTCAAAATCTGGATTTTACGTGTGTGTATCAGTTGCACACTCAAAAGTGTGCCCAGTTTGTAGATTTACTTACTGCTATGAGATCTGGCTGATTTCTGCTAAAAATTATTAGGTAATATCTAAATCGTATTTTTAAAACAGTAAGCATTTATTTATAAATAGTGTGAAAAATGTACAGAAGGTAGGGAAAAAGAACATTTATTGAGTGCCTACTGTCTATGCTAGGAATACTTCTTATGAATCCATTTAATAATGATTTCATGTGACTATTTAATCCAAAACATGTCATTTTATAAAACTGGGATATTATTTTGTATGTCAAAATTTTCTGTTGTAAATAATATAAACTTGGAACAGAACTTTTAAGGGTCAAATATCACTAATAAGTGTTCTCTAGCTTTATTGAGATGATAATTGACATCTAACACTGTGTAAATTTAAGGTGTATAATGTGGTGATTTGATACTTACAAATTGCAAAATGTATTTACCACAATAAAGTGAGTTAACACATCCGTCACCTTAACATAATTCCTGTTTTGTTATTGTTGTTGTTAAAGTGAGAACATTAAAGCTCTACTCTCATAGCAACTTTCAAGAATACAATACAGGGTTTCCCTGGTGGCGCAGTGGTTGGGAATCCTCCTGCCAATGCAGGGGACATGGGTTCGAGCCCTGGTCTGGGAGGATCCCACATGCCGCGGAGCAACTGGGCCTGTGAGCCACAACTGCTGGGCCTGCGCTCTGGAGCCCATGAGCCACAACTACCAGAGCCCACAAGCCACAACTACTGAAGCCTGTGTGCCTGGAGCCCGTGCTGCACAACAAGAGAAGCCCCCGCACTGCAAGGAAGAGTGGCCCCAGCTCGCTGCAACTGGAGAAGGCCCACGCGCAGCAACGAAGACCCAATGCAGCCAAAAATAATAAATAAATAAAATAAATAAATTTATTTTAAAAAAAAGAATACAATACAGTATTGTTAACCAAAGATACCATGCTGTACATTAGATTCCTGGACCTTATTCATCTTATAACTGAAAGATTTTACCTTTGACCAACATTTTCCTCCACCCCTCATCACTTGGCAACCACCATTCTACTTTTTATTTCTAGGAGTTTGATGTTTTTAGATTCCACACGCATGTGAGATCATACAAATTGTCTTTCTCTGTCTGACTTATTTCAGTTAGCATAATGCCTTCAAGGTTCACCCACACTGGTGCAAATGGCAGGATCTTCTCTTCTTTTTTTCTTTTTTTAATGTCTAATATTCTTGTGTGTGTGTGTGTGTGTGTGTGTGTGTGTGTCTCTCACATTCTCTTTATCCATTCATCCATCAATGGACACTTAGCATGTTTCCAAGTCACGGTTTTGGTGAATAATGCTGCAATGAACATCGGGGTGCAAGTGTCTTTAAGATAGTGACTTCATCTTCTTTGGCTATATACCCAGAAGTGGAATTACTGAATCATATGGTAATTCTATTTTTAATTTTTTGAGGACCATCCATACTATTTTCCACAATGGCTGTACCAATTTACATTCACACTAACAATGCACCAGGGTTCCTTCTTTTCTCCACATCCTCATCAGCATTTGTTGTTTCTTCACTTTTTGATAACATGATTCAAACAAGTGTAAGCTATCTCATTGTGGTTTTTGATTTGCATTTCACTGAAGATTAGTGACATTGAGCATCTTTACATGTATTTGTTGGACATCTGCATGTCCTCTTTAGAAAACTTTGCCTATTAAAGTCTTCTGTCCATTTGAAATCAGGGTTTTTTTTTGCTATTTAGTTATATATGAGTTATATTGAGGGGTTTTTTTTGCTATTATTTTGGACATTAACCCCTTATCAGAGAAATGGTTCGCAGATATTTTATCCCATTCTGTAGGTTGCTTTTTCATACACTTTTTAGTTTGATGTAGTCCCACTTGTCAATTTTTGGTTTTGTTCCTTGTGTTTTTGGTGTCATATCCAAAAAAAAATCATTGCCCAGACCAATGTCATGGCATTTTCCGCCCTACATTTTCTCCTAAGAATTTTAGTTTTAGGTCTTACATTTAAGTCTTTAATCTATTTTAAGTTAATTTTTGTGAGAAGTGTTAAGAAAGATGTTCAATTTCATTATTTTGCATGTGCATATCCAGTTTTCCAAACACCCTTTATTGAAAAAATTATCCTTTCCTCATTAAGTATTCTTGGCTCCATTGTCAAATACTAGTTGACCATACATACATGCAGAGGTTTATTTCTAGGTGCTCAATTCTGTTCCAATGGTCTATGTGTCTGTTTTTATGCCAGTACCATACTGTTTTGATTAATACAGCTTTGTAATATAGTTTGAAATCAGGAAGTGTAATGCCTCTAAGCTTTCTTCTCTCTCAAGATTTCTTTGGCTATTTGGAATCTTTTGCTGCTCCATAGAAACTTGAGAATTTTTACTTTTTCTGTAAAAAATGACAATGGAATTTTGATAGAGATTGAACTGAATGTATAGATGGTTTTGGTTAGTATGGAAATTTTTATAGTATTAACTCTTCTGTCCATGTACACAGGATATCTTTTCATTTATTTCTGTCTTCAATTTCTTTCCCCAATGTATTATAGCTTTCAGTATACAGATTTTTCACCTCCTTGATTAAATTTATTCCTAAGTATTTTATTGTTCTTCATGCTACTGTAATGGGATTGTTTTATTTCTTTTTCAGATAGGTCATTCCTAGTGTATACAAATGTAATTGACTTTGGTGTGTTGATTTTGTATCCTGAGATTTTACTTAATCATTTATTAGTTCTAACAGTTTTTGGTAGATTCTTTAAGATTTTCTATATAGAAAATCATATCAGCAAAGAAAATTTTACTTCTTCCTTCTCAATGTGGATTCCTTTTATTTCTTTTTCTTGCCTAACTGTTCTGGCTAGCACATCCACTACTATCCTGAATAGGAGTGGTGAAAGCGGATACCCTTGTCTCATTTTTAATCTTAGAGTGAATGCTTCCAACTTTTCACTGTTAAGTATTATATTAGCTGTGGATTTCACATATATGATCTTTATTGTGTTGAGGTATGTTCCATCTATATTCAATTTCTTGAAAGTTTTTATCATGAAAGGATGTTGAATTTTTAAAACTTTTTTTCTGATAGCTCGTTATTAGTGTACAGAAATGCAACTAATTTTTGTATATTGATTTTGTATCCTGAAACTTTACTGAATTCGTTGATTAGTTCTAACAGTTTTTTGATGGAATAAGAAAAATCAGTTTTCTATATATAATATCATGTCGCTTGCAAATAGAGACAATCTTACCTCCCTTTCCTTTTTGGTCCTTGGCTTTTCTTTGGTGGGAAGTTTCTGATTATTGAAAACAAATTTCCTTACTTATTACTGATCTGTTCAGATTTTCTTTTTCTTCATGATTCAGACATGGTAGGTTGTATCTTTCTAGGAATTCATCCATAACACCTAAGTTGTCCAATTTGTTAGCATATAATTGTTCATGGTAGTCTCTTATGATCTTTGCATTTCTGTGGTATCAGTTGTAATATCTCCTCTTTCATTTATTTTATTTCAGTCCTCTCTTTGTAAGTCTAGCTAAAGGTTTGTCAATTTTATCTTTTCAAAAACCCAACTCTTAGTTTTGTTGATCTTTTCTGTTGTGCTTATATTTCCTAGTTCATTTATTTCTGTTCTAATCTTTGTTTATCTTCTTCCTTCTGCTAACTTTAGGCTTAGCTTATTCTTTTTTTTTTTTTTTTTTTTTTTTTTTTTTTTTTTTTTTTTTTTTTTTTTTTTTTTTTTTTTAGCTCCTTAAGGTATAAAGTTAGGTTGTTTATTTGTTACCTTCTTTTCTTCTAAATGTAGGCGTTTATCATTATAAACTTAGCGTCTTAGCACTGCTTTGTTGCATTCCATAAGTTTTGGTATGTTGCATTTCGATTTTCATTTTTTAATATATTTTTTATTTCCCTTTTGATTTCATCTTTGGCCTATTGTTTGTTCAGGAGTGTGTTATTTAATTAAGGCTTATTTTGTGACCTAACATATAATCTATCCTGTAGAATGTTCCATGTGAACTTGAGAAGAAATGTCCTTGCATAATAATAAAGGACTCAACTCATCAAGAGGAAATGCTAATTGTTAACATATATGCACTCAACTTCCTAGCACCTAAATATTGGGTTGGCCAAAAAGTTTGTTTGGGTTTTCTGTACAAGCTTACAGAAAAACCCGAACAAACTTTTTGGCCAACCCAATATATTAACCAAATACAGATCTGGAGAGAGTGATAGAAAATAACACAGTAATACTAGAAGACTTCAATATCCCGCTTTCATCAATGGTCAGATCATCTAAATAGAAAGGCAATAAAGAAACACTGGGCTAGAACTAAACTTTAGGCCAGATGGACCTTACAGATATGTACAGAACATTTCACCCAACAGCAACACAGAAGAATTCTTTTTCTTTGACTTTAGAGCTTTATAATATTGTTATCTTGGAGAAGACTGTTTCAGGTTGAAACTTTGAGGTAACCTATTAGCTTCATGAACTTGGATGTTTAACTATCTCCCTAAGTTAGGGAAGTTCTCAGCCATTATTTCTTTAATTAAGCTTTCTACCTCTTTCTCTCTCTCTTCTCCTTTGGGACTCCAATGATGCACAGATTGTTTTTGTTAGTGGTGTACCGTAAGACCCACCGGCTTTCTTCATTCCTTTTCATTCTTTTCCTTTTTGCTTCTCTGACTGGATAATTTCAAATGATCTGTCTTCAAGCTCTTCTGCTTGGTCTAGTCGGTTGTTGAAGATCTCTACTGAATTATTTGGTTCAGTCACTATATTCTTCAGCTCCAAAATTTGCTGGGTTCTTTTTTGTTTTCTATTTCTTAGTTGAACTTTCTATTTTGTTCTTATATTATTTTCCTGATATTGTTAAATTGCTTATCCAGTTCTCTTACAGCTCTCTGAGCATCTTTAGAGAAATTATTTTGAATTCTTTGCCAGATATTTCCTGTATCTCCTTTTTGGGGAAGCCACTTACTGGAGATTTACTATATTCCTTTGGTGGAGTCTCTTTCACTGATTCTTCATGATCACTGTAGCCTTGCACAGATATCTGAGCAACTGAAGAAGCAGGTACCTCTTCCAGACTTTATGGAATGACTTTACTAAGGGAAAATGTTCACCTGTGGGTGGGGCAAGGGCATGTGGTGGCACTGGGTTCAGGGGAGTACAGTGCCTTGTCAGCTCAAGTCACTGGGGTCTGCAGCATCAAAAACTGTGTGGTCCTTGGTAGGTACTGCAGGGGGTCCACAAATGCTGTAAGGGCTGTTGGGGTCTTCAGCAGCTAGGGACCAGGGCAAGTAGCAGTAGTGGCTGGAGCCAGAGGTGTAAAGACACTCAGATGCAGGAGCCAGCTGCAGGTGCTTGTATAGTGAATGGCAGAGGCTGGTTGCAATCACACATATAGTGGTGGGGGCCAGGGTAGGCAGCAAAGGCCAGAGTATACTATGGGTGCACTGACAGCTGTGGGAGTCCCAACCATCAGCATTCACTATCATGGCTATTGGGTCTTGCCACAGGCACATGGAAGTGGAGGTGTGCCTGTGCACAGCTAGTGGGGCTAGCTGCAGGTGAGCACAGTGATATAGGCCAGTGACAGAAAAGAGAGACTGATCCAGGCCCAGAAGTACCTGCAGGGACCCTAGGTGTTGGCATGCTCTTCTGTAGCTACACAGTCTCCCCCAGGGCATGCACATGGCAGTGGAGGCTGGGGAAAGGTGTCAGGTTGGCAGTGTGCAAGTACACATCTGGAAGGGCTAGCCCTGAGCACACACATGGTCGTGGGCGTCAGCCATAGCGGTCTAGGCTGGCATGTTGTACTCCTGCAGCTGCAGAGGCCTAGGCTGGCTGCAAGGGCAGTTCTCAGGCTCCAGGAGGTGGGTAGGGAACAGGAAGGGACTCGGTCAGCTGGCATCAGCAAATGAAAATACCTATGTGGTGGAAGCTGGTGAAATCTGCAAGTGTTTCACAGCAGCTGTGTTGGCCATTAGTTTCTTCAGTGGCAAATGTTTTGACTGTCTACAGAGTAAATCACTGGGAAACATGATCACTCCTGCCTAGTATGCTCTGATTTTCTTCCTTGTTCCTAGCTTCTCTATATATCTCAGCTTTTCTGATCTCTAGGCAGGGTGAAACTGAGTGGTACCTTCATGTGGTGCCACAAAACACTGGGGAAAGCTGGTCACTCACCCACTCTTCTTTTCCCTGCAAGGGGAACTCTTTTCACCTGGGGAAATCTCTCTTGGCATTGAGCAATACCAGCTTGGGCGACAGGATGATCCGCAAAGAGATGCAGTCTTCCTTCCCTTTTTGTGCAGTCATTCTCAAGTTTTTTGTTCCACTACGTTGCTGAAGTTTCTTAAGTAGACTCTAGAGCTCTCCCAGATCTGTTTTCACTCACGGATAGCTACCTAACCATTGATCTTTCGGGGTGACAGAGGGTGGGGTCTCTTACTCAGCCATTTTGGTGACATCCCACTGTATCTTTTATAATGTTCTAGCTTAGTAAACTTAAATTTTAAAAAGTTAAAGACTCAAAATGTTCCCAGAAACCGATCAAATATCTTCAATCACAATTACTGCCAAATCAATTAATAAGTAAAACCAATCATTTACAATACAAATACTAAAAGACCTCTAATATACAAATGAAACAAAAGAAAAAATATTATAAATTTGTATTCTCAAAGCAATAACCAATAGTGGTGAAATATGCAAAACACAGAACAAGTCATGATTATTGTCTCATAATTCAATAAAACTAAGCCTCTTGAAACATGTTATAAGGAAAATACACAAACGCCCTGACATGTTTTATTTTAAATTTATAACCATAAACCTTACATGGACCTTCGGCACTGCCTGAGATTCCTACTTTATTTCATTCACTGGTTTTCTCAAAAACCATTTCACACTTTCTTCTCAAACCTCTAATACCCCTTCTTCATCATCAATCTCAGCTGATACCTGAGTCCTTTCACTAAACTAACAGAGGCAATAAGAGGAAAACTAGGTCATTTTTCTACTACCACATTTACAGACCTACCTGTATCTGTGCCTCTCCTACTGATGGACAGTAACCAGCTCCTTTCTAAAGATATCTCTCCACTAACTATTCTCACATTCACTCTTGAACACATTATAATCAGGCTTTTCTCCTTAGAAGACCAAGGAAACCACACTTATGAAAGTCACCAGGGGAATTCCCTTGGCGGTCCAGTGGTTAGGACTTGGGGCTTTCTCTGCTGGGGACCAGGTTCAATCCCTGGTTGGGGAACAGATCCCACAAGCTGCATGGCACGGCCAAAAAAAAAAAAGTCACCAGAAACCTCCCCAATGCCAAATCAATGGTCACTTTTCCATCTTTGAAGATCTTACTCTATCTCTCAGAAACAGTTGACACAGTTATTCACAACCTCCTTCTTGTCTTCTCTGGTTTCTGAAACACTACACCCTAAGTTTTCCTTCTGGCTTTTCCTCGCTGGCTGTACTTTCTCAATCTCATTTGTTGAATCTATTTTGTCTTCTTTCAGACAGTGCTCAGCTCAGTCTTCAGACTCTCCTCATTAATCACTTCTTAACTCCCATGGCTTTAAGTACATTTAAATGTTAACAGCATCTAAGTCTATATGGGAGAACCAACATATACCCAGAGATCCATGGGCAGTCACTCCACACTACCACATGAATGGCTAATGGGCATACTTCACATGTCCATAAACAGTATTCTTCATCTCCCATCTCCTGAAAAATTGTCCCACGGCAAAGTTTTTCTACTTCAATAAATGGCACCAGCATTGCCCCAAATCTTAATATTTCTCACCAGTTTACCACCCTAACCCAAGGCACTATCTGAATTAATTAAATACCCTCCTAAATATTGTCCCTGCTTCCACTCTTGCCTATCTACATTACCTTCTCAAAAGAGCCACCAGAAAAGTCTTTTAAAACATAAACCAGCAGTTTCCAGACTGGCATTTCAGGGGCTGAGAAATCACCACCCTATCACACCAGCAAGTACAAAGCTGAACAAACTGAAAAATCGACAGCTCTTTTTAGATCCATCATGAAAGTGACTGCCCTCAAAACTGGAGAGACAGTCGGGTGGATACAAAGAATCATAATTTTTTTTTTTTTTTTGCGGTATGTGGGCCTCTCACTGCTGTGGCCTCTCCCGCTGCGGAGCACAGGCTCCGGACGCGCAGGCTCAGCGACCATGGCTCACGGGCCTAGCCGCTCCGCGGCATGTGGGATCTTCCCAGACCAGGGCACGAACCCATGTCCCCTGCATCGGCAGGCGGACTCTCAACAACTGCGCCACCAGGGAGCCCAAGAATCATAATTTATATGTGCAGAAACCAGTGGTTCTGTGAGAACCAGTGCCAGGGTAGGAAAACCTAAACTGTAATTGATAAGTTGCAGGAGGCTCAGTGTGGACAAATTTAAGAGTTAAAAATCCTAGGGGAATCCAGTCATGGGGGCGGCCCTCAAACTTTTGTGAATTTTACCTCTTGGAGCTCTACCAGGTACTCAGGCTAAAGATCAGGAAAAAAATCCCCTATGACTTTCAACAGGGGGAAGGTAAAAGGAAACATTTTGAAATATACCAGGGCATTCTGTTTTACTTAACAAGGCCTGCCCCTTAGTAGAAACTATTGTGCCAGAGTTTTACCTGCTGGGGTTTTGTCAGAGCCTAACCTACCTGAAGGAAGGGAAACATCCAACTCCATCCCCTTCTAGCCATTCTATCCCAACTAAGTGGAAAAAAAACTGAGAAGTACTGGTGAAATTCACAGTCCAGGGGCATAGGGTCACAAAGAACAGATGGATAATGTAAGCAGAGTGATGAAAATTCTAAGAAATAACCAAAACGAAATGCTAGAGATCAAAATCACTATAACAGAAATGACAAATGCCTTTGATAGATTCATTAGTGACTGGACAAGGCTGAGGAAAAAATCTCTGAGCTTGAGGATATGACAACAGAAACTTCCACAACTGAAAAGCAAAGAGAACAAAGACCAAAAAACAAACAAATAAAAAAACAACAAACAGAAGAGAATATACAAGAGCTATGAGACAACTACCAAACACAAATGAGGTCATGACACTGTCCTACTAAAAACTTTCAAATGGTTTCTCATCATTTAAAACAAAAATAAAAGCTCTACACCATGGCGTGAAAGATCCAACATGATCTGACCATTTCATCTTCTACATGTCTTTCCATTTCTCCCTCTATTCACAGTCACGTGTGATCTTGCTGTCTTTTAATGCTTGTCAAGTTTGTCTCTTCTTCAGATCCTCTGCATTTGTTGTTTCTTCTGCATGAATAGTCTTCTCCCAGATATTCACAGACCACTCCCTCACTTTGTTCAGAAGTTTGCTAAAATATCATCTCCAGAGAGAGGCCCTCCTTCAGCATTCTATTGAAAATAACATCTTATCTTCTTCTATTACTCCCTACAAAAATATTTTCTATTTTGTGATATATTAGTGTTATGTAATTTTTATATCATGTATTTGTTCACTTTCTGTCTCATCCACTAGAAATATAAGCTCCTCAAGAGGGCGAACTTTACTACTTTCCTACACCCAGCACCTAAAATGGTATCCAGCATAAATTAGGTGCCCAATAAACAACTTTTTAATTGATAAATTATTTATTTTATATTAATTTAAAAAATAAGTTTTTAATGAGGTTTTTAAATCTTATGGATAAACATGAATGGATTATGAAAAAATTATTACAACTATATTTAATTCAGACTTCCAAATAAAATGATCTTCCCCGTTTCATTTTTTTTTCAATTTTTGCAAATATTTTCTCCCATTCTGAGGGTTGTCTTTTCGTCTTGTTTATGGTTTCCCTTGCTGTGCAAAAGCTTTTAAGTTTCATTAGGTCCCACTGCCCCATTTCTGAGAAGGAAATTTTCATAAAAATATGTTCTTCTTTCTGCAGTGAATTTCCAGACCCTAGAATATTTCTAGTATTCCCCCCAAATAAAAAGAAGTAAAATTATCCTAATGGGCTAAAGTTAAGATCCCATACAATTTTTTAATCATTTCTGTTTAACCCAAGTTTGTTTTACTCTCTGTGATATACACATACACACACTTGATACCTTGGTTACCTGTATTCTAGTTTTCATTAAGTTAATTTTTTTCACCAGGTAATATATTCACATAGTTAAAAGAAAAAGTCTAATAAGGTATACAGTAAAAAGGCTCCCTCCTGTCCTTCAGATCCCTAGGTTCAAATTCCCATCGTAAGCAAGGAAGGGTAATTTGTTCTGTCAAGTGCCAGACAGTAAACATTTTCAGTTCTGTGGGATGTACAGTCTCTGTCTCAGCTATTCAGCTCAGTTGTTATAAAGCGAAAACAGCCTTAGACTACAGGTAAACAAAGGTGCATAGCTGTATTCCAATAAAACTTTATTTGTAAATATAGGCAGTGAGCTGAATCTTTCCAGTGGGGTCAAACCCTAACTTTACATATGTCTCTTTCATAAAAAGTGTTAATGGTAATGTTTGAAGGGACTGCAATGGAAGGGTTTGCAACAAAGAATGCTATTTTGAAATAAAAAAATTCATCCTACTACCCATGAAACATTGATATACATTTAAAAACATACAAAATTTTCATATAAACAGACTTAAGATTTTTCCAAGATGCCTTCTTTATGATATATATTACTCCAAATATATATACCTTGTGGCATAATTATGAAGAACTAGTGTAACATCAAGATAAAACAGACTGGTCACCTAACTAGCAGCACATTGTCGATATTAAAGTCTGGCCCCAAACATTCCCTTAAATGGTAGATCAAATATATAGTTAACATTTTCATGGAATACATTAAAAAGTTAACCCAGAATTCTTATTTTAAAAAAATCTGAATACCATAAGTATACTCCCCAATCAAATCAATTCTAAAATGCCCATTTCCAATATGTCTTACAAAGGATTTAATTTAATAAAACAAATCATGATTATAAAGAACTAGCTGTGTCTGAAAAGTAGATCATTGTAGACTGAGTAACCAGCTTATCAAAATTCAAAGGTATCCTCGGAATACATCTTACCTTAGATGTCATTTTCATAAAATGTTTGTTTTGATTTTCTGCTGTTCCCATCTTTTCGTTCTTGACTAAGTCATTTAGGCTTAGAATATCATCATCATGAAAGTATCTGACCCTTTCTTTTTCCTCATAGGTTGAAACCTATGACAAAATGAACATTATTAGTTTAGTGAAAACATAAGTCTCTGAAGTATTTTAATGAATTATCTATAAATCTGATACTAAAAATCCCACTTTGTATCATAATCTTTCTTTCCAGTATATCCCTGTTCTGTCTGACTCCACGTGGAAAAACTTCCATTAGAATAACACTCTCTACCTCTTCTGTGCCTCTACTTTTTCCTCTTCCCCAAGGATGGAAGCATGACAGTATCTGATTTCTGAGTTTTAAGGAAAGGACAGAATTGTTTTATGCCTTCTTCTCTCCTCTATGCTCTTCCCCTCCTTGTAGTAAAAATTCCCTACCACTGTGAAGGGAAGTCACTAGTTACCCAGAGATCAAGTAAGCATATCAAGAACAAAAGTGAAGTATTAGCAAACCTACTTTAAACAGCTCTATCAGAAAAAAAGCTGATATTCTGATTCTCATCTAAATCAATTCTGGGTTTTCCTGTCAGTTGATTCCATACCTACATGTGGAAAAGAAAAATGCTATATGTACTGTCTACCAACCAAATCTCTTCAACACTGTTCTCACATTCCCTTATCCAAATAAAACCTGGTCTTCAACTTCTTTAGAACCATATTCCCAATATTTTTTCCCCACATTACTACTCCTGTCTTCACAAGCTTAAATCTCACATTCCAAGACTTCAATCACTCTCTGGATCCAAACCCCTTTCTGTTCCTCTTATCCTTTCACTATACTCAGAAAACAAACCTCAATCCTGAATGAATGTGTCTATCCTCTTTACTCCTATACCTAGACTACTCAGTAGTAAGCAATTCAAAAGAGTATTCAATGCCATCTGGCAATGCATCTATGAATCCCTAGCCAGTTCTGTCATTTCATACAATTCAAACCTTTACTATTCTTCTCCCACATCTCCCTTTCAAACCCCTAATACGTCCCATTTCTTTAGGAGAGGTATCCATCCCATTTCTATTTGCTGAACAAATCAATTACTAGCTCTAGCAGCACAGGCACTCAACAGGCAGATAATAAACATTTGATAGAAGAATTCTAAATGAACAAATCTTCTGTGGACCCAATTACCACTTATAAGATCTTTCAAATTTAAAACAAAAAATCTAACTTGGGAAAACTGAATATGTTGTTTTTTCCATTTTAAGAGCCTCAAGGTAGTGCTAAAAATTAACTGCTGCAGCTAGAAGATGGAAAAGAAAATTAAGGTTTACAAAGGATCTAACACAGGTCTATAGCACCAAGGTTTTCCCTAAGAGTTATGATAAGTATGTAAAAAGAAGCTAGAAACAATGTCAAAGAAATATACACTAAAATTAAAACTGCCTTAAAAATTCAATGTTCACAATTATTTGAAAACTGTTGTTGAATTAGAATTCATTTTGTAAAAGGCAGAGGATCATAACTAAAATAAATGTAAGAACGTGATTTACTACCTTCTAATGTTTGCATTATTAAGCAACATTTCAGAAAATATTTTGAAATAAAGTTGACCCTTGAACAATGCGAAGGTTAGGGGCAGTGACCCCCGTGGAGTTGAAAATCTGACTATAACTTTACAGTCAGCCCTCGATATCTATAGTTCCATATTCAGAGATTCAAACCACCACGGACTGTGCAGTACTAGAGTATGTAATTTATTAAAAACATTCTGTGTATAAGTAGACCTTTGCAGTTCAAACTCATGCTGTTAAAGGGTCAACTGTAGTCTGATACAAAGGGAAAAAGTGAATTAGGAATTAATAAATAAAAGACATATGTTAAACATACAATCAGTCTCTTCCTTCTTCCTCCTTTAGATTCTAGATGTTTTCGTGGTGTGTTCACAGGCCAGACTCTTCCAGAATGATCTGTTCTGACAAGGATCACTTCTTCCTGATCTTCATTCTGTGGAAAGATTCAGAGATAACAATTGTAATTATTGAGAAGAGTCTTGAAACCTTATGTTTAATAGCCAAAAGAGCATAAAAATGATTCTAGCTTTCACATAATATTACGGATTATCTTAAGCCTCACGGACTTTCATTATCCACTATAATGTAAAGTGACCATAATCTTTTCATGGAAGAGTTGAAGAAAAATATCTAAAGCTTATTTACTTTTTTAAACAATTACAAAAGGAAACTTCAAATATAGTTTTCCTCTAGACAATATTAAAAGATGACAAAGCACCAATATTCAAACAGGCATTGTATGAGAATGCCCATCACGTACGGAGCAGATGTCATATTTAATGAATGTTTCTTCAATTTAAAGATCCTGGCTTGCCTGCAAGATGGCAGAGTAGAAGGACGTAGGCTCAACCCTTGTTACAGAAACACCAAAATCACAAGTAACTGAACAACCATTGACAAAAACACTGCTGAAACCTACCAAAAAAGACAAAAAAGATGCCACAAAGAGATGGTAGGAGGTGTGTAATTGTGATAAAATCAAATCCCATAACTGCCAGGTGGGCAACCCACAAGCTGGAAAATAATTATACCACCAAAGTTCTCCCACAGGAGTGAAAGTCCTTAGCCGCATGTCAGGCTTCCCAGCCTGCAGATCTGGCAACAGGAGGAGGAGCCCCCAGAGAATCTGGCTTTGAAGGCCAGAGGGGTTTGATCAGAGGAATTCCACAGTACTGGGGAAAACAGAAACTCCACTCTTAAAGGGCACAGACAGGGTCTCATGTGCAATGGGAACCAGGTAACAAAACAGCGAGCTCATAGAGACTGGGTCAGACTTACCTGTTAGTATTGAAGGGTCTCCTGCGAAGGCAGGGGATGGCTGTGGCACACTGAGGGGACAGAGACACCGGCAGGGGCAGCTCTGGCCAGTACTCATTAGTGTGAGCCCCCATGGAGGCTGCCATGTCATCCCCCCAACCCCCGCAGACATAACCCCATCCAAATGCCTGTATGATCCAGTGCTGGGACACCTCAGGCCAAACAACCAGCTGGGCGGAAACACAGCCCCACCCATCAGAAGACAGGCTGCTTAAAGTCTTCCTGAGCATGACCCAGCATAGCAGATGGACAAGACCCAGCTCTACCCACCATCAGGTAGGAAAAAGTCACTCCTAGTAGGAGGTGTATACAAGCCTCTAAGACAAACTCATCCAGCAGAGGTCAGACAGCAGAAGCAAGAAGAATTACAGTGCTACAGCCTGTAGAATGGGAACCACGAACACAGAAAGTTAGACAAGATGAGACAACAGAAGAATATGTCACAGATGAAGGAATAAGATAAAACCCCAGAAGAAAAACTAAGTGAAGGGAGACAGGCAATCTACTGGAAAAAGAATTCAGAGAAATGATACTGAAGATGCTCCAAGATCTCAGAAAACCAATGAAGGCACAGAGTGAGAAAATACAAGAAATTTTTTTTAAAGACCTGGAAAAACTAAAAAGCAAACAGAGGTGAACAATATAATAATTGAAATGAAAAATACACTAGAAGGAATCAACAGCAGAATAAATGAGGCAGAAAAACAAGTGAACTGGAAGACAGAATGGTGGAAATCACTGCCAGGGAACAGAATAAAGAAAAAAATTAAACGAAATGATGACAGTCTGAGAGACCTCTAGGGTAACATTAGATGCAGCAATATTCTTATTATAGGGGTCCCAGAAGGAGAAGACAGGGAGATAGGACCTGAGAAAATATTTGAAGATATGATACATGAAAACTTCCCTAACATGAGAAAGGAAACAGTAACCCAAGTCCAGGAGATAGAGAGAGTCCCAGACAAGATAAAGCCAAGTAGGAGCATGCTGAAACACACAATAATCACACTAACAAAAATTAAATACAAAGAACAAAATGTTAAAAGCAACAAGGGAAAAGCAATAATTAACATACAAAGAATGCCCAAAAGGTTATCAGCTGGTTTCTCAGCAGAAACTCTGCAGGCCAGAGAGGACTGGCACTATATATTTAAAGCAATGAAAGAGAAGAACCTACAAACAAAAATACGCTACCCAGCAAGGCTCTCTTTCAGCTTCAGCAAAAAAATCAAAAGCGTTACAGACAAGTAAAAGCTAAGAGAATTCAGCAATACCAGAATACCTCTGAACAAATGCTAAAGGAAATTCTCTAAGCAGAAAAGGCCACTAATAGAAACAAGAAAATTATGAATGAAAAAGCTCACCAGTAAAGGCAAACATAAAGTAAAGGTAGGAAATCATCTGCACACAAATATGATATCAAAACCAGCAATTGTGAGAAGAGGACAGCACAAATGCCGGATACTGGAAATGCGTTTGAAATTAAAAGACCAGCAACATAAAACAATCTTGTTATATACAGACTGCTGTATCAGATCCTCAAGGTAACTGCAAAATGAAAATCTACAATAGATATACTGACAAAAAAGAAAAAGGAATCCAAAACAACAATAAAGTTACTCAGTAAATGACAAGAGAAGAAAACAAAAGAGGAATGGTTAAAAAAAAAAAAGACCTACAAAAACAAATCCAAATCAATTAAGAAAATGGCAATAGGAACACACATATCAATGATTACCTTAAATGTTAATGGATTAAATGCTCCAGCCAAAAAACACAGACTGGCTGAATGGATACAAAAACAAGACCCATATGTATGCTGCCTACAAGAGACCCACTTCAGATCTAGGGACATATACAGATTGAAACTAAGAGGATGGAAAAAGGTATTCCATGCAAATGGAAATCAAAATAAAGTTGGAGTAGCAATACTCATATCAGACAAAATAGACTAAAATAAAGATTGTTAAAGGAGACAAAAAACACTACATAATGATCAAGGGATCATTCCAGGAAGATATAACAACTGTAAGTATATATGCACCTAACAGAGGAGCACCCCAATATATAAGGCAAATACTTGCAACCATAAAAGGAAAAACTGACATTAACTCAACAACAGTGGGAGACTTTATCACCCCACTTACATCAATGAACAGATCATCCAGACAGCAGATCAATAAAGAAACACAAGCCTTACATGACACATTAGACCAGATACACTTAATTGATATTTAAAGAGCATTCCATCCAAAGGCAGCAGAATACACTTTTTTCTCAAGAGCACATGAAGCATTCTCCAGGATTGACAATATGCTAGATCACAAAGTGAGCCTTGGTAAATTTATGAAACCTGAAATCATATCAAGCATCTTTTCTGACTACAATGCTATGAGATTAGAAATCAATTACAAGAAAAAAACTGTAAAAAGCACAAACACATGGAGGCTAAACAATATGCTATTAAACAATCAATAGATCACTGAAGAAGTCAAAGAGGAAACCAAAAAATACCTAGAGATAAATGAAAATGAAAGCACAACGATCCAAAATCTATGGGATTCAGCAAAACCAGTTCTAACAGGGAGGTTTATAGCAATACAATGTTACCTCAAGAAACAAGAAAACTCACAAATAAACAACCTAACCTTATACCTAAAGCAACTAGAGAAAGAAGAACAAACTAAACACAAAGTTAGTAGAGAAAAAGAAATTGTAAAGATCAGAGCAGAAATAAATGAAATACAAATGAAGAAAACAACAGAAAATATCAATGAAACTAAAAGCTGGTTCTTTGAAAGGATAAAGAAAATTGATAAACCTTTAGTCAGACTCATCAAGAAAAAAAGGAAGAGGGCTCAAATCAATAAAATTAGAAATGAAAAAGGAGAAGTTACAACAGAACACAGAAATACAAAGTATCAAAAGAGATCAAATGATCTTTTACAAATGATCTCTTTTACAAATGACCATAATTGATTATACAAGCAACTATCTGCCAATAAAATGGACAACCTAGAAGAAATAGACAAATTCTTAGAAAGTTACAATCTCCCAAGTCTGAACCAGGAAGAAACAGGAAATACGAACAGACCAATCACAAGTACTGAAATTTAAATTATGATGAAAAAATCTTCCAAAAAAGTCCAGGACCACTTCACAGGAGAATTCTATCAAATATTTAGAGAAGAGTTAACATCTATCCTTCTCAAACTATTCTAAAAAACTGCACAAGAAATAGTCCCAAACTAATTCTATGAGGCCACCATAACCCTGATACCAAAACGAGACTAAGATACCACAAATAAGAAAATTCCAGGCCAATATCGCTGATGAACAAAGGCACAAAAATCCTCAAACAAAATACTAGCAAACCGAATCCAATAATGCAGTAAAAGGATCATATACCATGATCAGTATTGTAAGAATTTTTCAATATTTGCAAATCAAACAGTGTGATACCTCACGTTGGCAAATTAAAGAATAAAAAATGTATGATCATCTCAATAGATGCAGGAAAAGGTTTTGGCAAAATTCAACACCTATTTATGATAACAATTCTCCAGAAAGTGGTTACAGAGGTAACACACCTCAACATAATAAAAGCAATTTATGACAAACCTACAGCCAACATCATACTGAAGAGTGAAAAGCTGAAAGCCTTTCCTCTAAGATCAGGAACAAGACAAGGATGTCCACTTTCACCCCTTTTATTCAACATAGCTTTGGAAATCCTAGCCATGGCATTCTAAGAAGCAAAAGAAATAAAGGGAATATAAATTGGAAAAGATGAAGTAAAACTGTCACTGTTTGCAGATGACATGATACTATAGATAGAAAATCCAACAGATAATAACAGAAAACTACTGGAGCGCATCAATGAATTCAGTAAAGTTGCTGGATAAAAAAAGAATACACAGAAATTTTTGTACCTCTATACACTAACAATGAAAGATCAGAAAAACAAAGTAAAGAATCAATGCCTTTTACCATCGTATCAAAAAGAATAAAATATCTAAAAATAAACCTACCTAATGAGAAAAAAGACCAGTACTTTGAAAACTATAAGACAATGATAAAAGAAAATCAAAGATGACACAAACAGATGGAAAGATATACCATATTCCTGGATTGTAAGAATCAATATTGTCAAAATGACAATACTACCCAAGGCCATCCACAGATTCAATGCAATTCCTATCAAATTACCAATGGCTTTTTTTTAGAACTAAAACAAAAAACTCTTCAATTTGGATAGAGACAAAAATGACCCTGAATAGCCAAAGCAATCTTAAGAAGGAAAAACAGAGCTGGCAGAATCAAGCTCCCTGACTTCAGACTACACTACAAAGCTATAGTCATCAAAACAATATGGTATTGCCATAAAAAACAGAAATATAGATCAATGGAAAGGATAGAAAGCCCAGAATAAACCCACATACCTATAGTCAATTAATCTGACAAAGGAGGCACTACTATACAATGGAGGAAAGACAATCTCTTCAATAAATGTTGCTGAAAAAACTGGACAGCTACTATTGAAAAAAAATCAAAATGCTTTAAAGACATACATATAAAACCAGATAATATAAAACTCTTAGAGGAAAACACAGGCAGAACATTCTTTGACATAAATCAAGGTACTATCTTTCCAAGGCTGTTTCCTAGAGTAATGGAAATACAAACAAAAATAAACAAATGAGATCAAATTAAACTTAAAAGCTTTCAAACAGCAGCAAAGGAAACCATGAACAAAATGAAAAGACAACCCACAGAATGGGAGAAAATATTTGCAATCAGTGAGACCAACAAGGGAATAGTCTCCAAAACTGACAAACAGCCATGCAGTTCAATATCAAAAAAACAAACAACCCAATCAAAAAATGGACAGGAGACCTAAATAGACATTCCTCAAAAAAAGACATACAGAGGGCTGAGAGACACATGAAAAGATGATCAACATCACTAATTATTAGAGAAATGCAAATCAAAACAAAGAGAAATAACCTCATACCAGTCAGAATGGCCATCATCAAAAAATCTACAAATAAGAAATGCTGGAGAGGATGTGAAGAAAAGGGAACCCTCCTACACTGTTGGTGGGAATGTAAATTGGTGCAGCCACTACAGAAAACAGTATGCAGTTTCCTTAACTAACTAAAATTAGAACAACCATATGTCCCAGCAATCCCACTCCTGGGCATATACCCAATGAAAACCATAATTCAAAAAGATACATGCACCCCAATGTTCACTGAAGCACTATTTATGGTAGCCAACACATAGAAGCAACCTAAATGTCCATCGACAGAGGAATGGATAAAGAAGATGTGGTACATATATATATTGGAATATTACTCAACCATTAAAAAGAATGAAATAATGCCATTTGCAGCAACATGGATGGACCTGGAGACTATGATACTTAAGTGAAGTAACTGAGACAGAGAAAGACAAATATCATATGATATCATTTATATGTGGAATCTATAATAAAAAATGATACAAATGAACTTACTTACAAAACATCAACAGACTCACAGACTTAGAGAACAAACTTATGCTTACCAGAGGGGATGGGTGAGGATAGATTGGGAGTTTGTGATTGACATGTACACACTACTATATTAACATGTACACACTACTATATTTAAAACAGATAACCACCAAGAACCTACTATATAGCATATGGAACTCTTCTAAATATAGTATAATAACCTAATAGGGAAATGAATTTGAAAAAGAAGAGACACATGTATATGTATAACTGAATCCCTTTGCTGTACACATGAAACTAACACAACATTTTAAATTAACTATGCTGCAATAAAAATTAAAAATAAAAAAAAATTAAGAATGCAAATTCTGACTTAGCAGGAAGGGGCTGAGATTCCACATTCTGTCCCCTTCATACCTTTAGTGATATATACTGATATATAAAATTATATATGGTTAAAGTATAAAAAAAAATCCTACTAAACTTGAAAGCAATTTGATGACAAAATGAATTTGCTAAGTTAGCTACTACAATGATATTCCACACAACTTCTATTTGTTCCATTAAGAGCCCTCAAATACTTTTCACTTCTCTGACTCTTAAGAAGAAGTTATATCCCACTTACTTTCAATACATAATCTTCTTCCTATGAACCTTTAGTCAAATAGACAACTGGTACCATATAGAAAAAAGAAAACTGTATTCTATAATGAAAACAGAATTTTATTGAAAGCATTTTAATGAAGAATCGCATAAAGAATATTAGATAACTACTTCATTAAAAATTGATCTGAAACAAGACCAAGCAAATTATTCACATTTCAGGTTACTTCTCCAATCAGAATTAATTATTTAAAATGCATTTCAATTCCATTTAATAGAGGTTTAGTTCCTCTGTTGAAATGAAATAAAAAAGTACATACAAATTACTGATCTTACATTCACACACAATACGAAGTGATTATTATCAGTACTTTTCTTTTTCAATTAATCAATTAGCATTAATTAATAAAGTCATATTTTAAAGGGTATCTACTTACTCTCTTATATTGCAGATGAAGGAGCAAGATAAAAACCTACAAGAACAACTAAATTAAAAGGAGGTAAGCAATCTACCTGAAACAGATTTCTGAGTAATCATACTAAAGATGACCCAAAATCTCAGAAAAAGAATAGAGACATGGGTTGAGAAGATACAAGTCTAACAAAAACCCACAAGAAATAAAGAACAAACAGATGAAAAAGACAATAACTGAAATGAAAAATACATTTGAAGGAATCAAAAGCCAAATAACTGAGGCAAAAGAAAGGATAAGGGACCTAGAAGACAAAACGGTGGAAATCACTGCCTTAGAAGAGAATGAAAAAAAACAAATGAAATGAGATCAGTCTCAGAGACTTCTGCAACAACATTAAATGAAACAACATTCGAATTATAAGGATTCCAAAAGAAGAAGAAAAACAGAAAGGGCCTGAGAAAATATTTGAAGAGATCATAGTCAAAAGCTTCCCTCCATGGGAAAGGAAATACTCATCCAAGTCCAGGAAATGCAGAATCCCATACAGGATAAACCAAAGGAGGAACAGGCTGAGACACATACTAACCAAACTAACAAAAATTAAACACAAAGAAAAAATATTAAAAGCTGCAATGAAAAAGCAACAAATAACACACAGGGGAATTGCCCATAAGGTTATCAGCTGATTTTTCAGCAGAAACTCTGCAGGACACAAGGGACTAGCAGGATATATTGAAAATGATGAAAGGGAACAACAAAGACTACTCTACACAGCAAGGCTCTCATTCAGATTTGATGGAGAAATCAAAAGCTTTACAGGCAAGCAAAAACTAAGAGAATTTAGCACCACCAAACCAGCTTTACAACACATGTTAAAGGAACAACAAATGCTATTCTAGGCAAGAAACAAAAGGGAAGAGAACAAAAGAGGAAGGGAAAAAAAGATCTACAAAAACAAACCCAAAACAATTAACAAAATGGTAATAATAACATAAATATTGATAATTATCTTAAATGTAAACATATTAAATGCTCCAACTAAAAGACACAGACTGGCTGAATGGATACAAAAACATGACCCTTATATATGCTGTCTACAAGAGACCCACTCCAGCCCTAGAGACACATTCAGAGTGAAAGTGAGGGGATGAAAAAAAGATATTCCATGCAAATGGAAATCAAAAGAAAGCTGGAGTAGCAATACTCATATCAGACAAAACAGACTACAAAATAAAGACTGTTACAAGAGACAAGGAAGGAAAATACATAATGATTAAGGGATAAATCCAAGAATATATAACAATTGTAAACTTTTATGAACCCAACATAGGAGCACCTCAATACATAAGCAAAATGTTAATGGCCATAAAAGGGAAAATCAACACTAACAATAATAGTGGGGGTCCTCTAATGCTCCACTGACACCAATGGAAGATCATCCAGACAGAAAACTAATAAGGAAACACAACCCTTAAATAACACATTAGACCAGATAAACTTAATTGATACTTATAGGACATTCCATTCGAAAGCAGCAGAATACACTTTCTTCTCAAGTGCACATGGAACATAATCCAGGATAAATCACATCTTGGGTCACAAATCAAGCCATGGTAAATTTAAGAAAAGGAATCATATCACGCACGTTTTCCTCCCATAACACTATGAGATAAGAAATCAATTACATGAAAAAAGTGTAAAAAGCACAAACACATGGAGGCTAAACAGTATGCTACTAAATAACCAATGAATCACTGAAGAATTCAAAGAGGAAATCAAAAAATACCTAGAAACATATGACAATGAAAACAATGCCCCAAAACCTACGGGATACAGCAAAAGCAGTGTTAACAGGGAAGCTTATAGCAATACAATCTTACCTCAAGAAACAAGGAAAATCTCAAATATACAACTGAACCTTATATCTAAAGCAACTAGAGAAAGAAAAACAAAACACGAAGTTAGCAGAAGGAAAGAAGCTATAAAATCAGAACAGAAGGGCTTCCCTGGTGGCGCAGTGGTTGAGAGTCCGCCTGCCGATGCAGGGGACACGGGTTCGTGCCCCGGTCTGGGAAGATCCCACATGCCACAGAGCGGCTGGGCCCGTGAGCCATGGCCGCTGAGCCTGCGCGTCCGGAGCCTGTGCTCTGCAACGGGAGAGGCCACAGCAGTGAGAGGCCCGCGTACCGCAAAAAAAAAAAAAAAAAAAAAAAAAAAAAAACAAAAAAAAAAAAAAAAAAAAAAAAAAAAAAAAAATCAGAACAGAAATAAATGAAATAGAAAAGAAGAAAACACCACCAAAGATCAATAAAATTAAAAGCTGGTTCTTTGAGAAGATAAAAAAATTGATAAACCTTTAAGCAGTCTCTTCAATAAAGAACAGGACAGGACTCAAATCAATAAAATTAGAAATGAAAAAGGAGAAGTAACACTGACACCACAGAAATGCAAAGTATGGTAAAACACTACAACAAGCAACTACTAAAACGCCAATAAAATAAAATGGACAACCTGGAATAAATAGACAAATTCTTAGAAAGCACATCCTTACAGACTAAACCAGGAAGAAATAGAAAATATAAACAGACCAATGACAAGTGATGGAATTGAAACTGTGATTAAAAATCTTCCAACAGAAGTCCAGGACCAAATGGCTTCACAGGCAAATTCTACCAAATATTTGGAGAAGAGCTGACACCTATCCTTCTCAAACTCTTCCAAAAAACTGCAGAGGAAGGAACACTCCAAAACTCATTCTAAGAGGCTACCATCACCCTGATACCAAAATCAAACAAAGATATCACAAAATAAGCAAATTAAAGACCAATATTACTGATGAATATAGACACAAAAATACTCAACAAAATACTACCAAACAGAATCCAACAACACATTAAAAGGATCATACACAAATCGAGTAGGATTTGTCCCAAGGATGCAAGGATTCTTTAGTATATGCAAGTCAATTAATGTGACACACCATATTAACAAATTGAAGAATAAAAGCCATGTTATTATCTCAATAGATGCAGGAATAGCTTTTGACAAAATTCAACATCCATTTATAAAAACTATCCAGAAAGTGGGCATAGAAGGAACCTCCCTCAAAAGAATAAAGGCCATATACAACAAACCCACAGCAAACATCATTCTCAATGATGAAAAACTAAAAGCATTTCCTCTAAGATTAGGAAAGAGACAAGGATGTCAACTCTTGCCACTTTTATTCAACATAGTTTTGGAAGTACTAGCCATGGCAATCAGAGAAGTTAAAGAAATAAAAGGAATCCAAATCGGAAAAAAAGAAGTAAAACTGTCACTGTTTGCAGATGACATGGTACTCTATATACAAAATCCTAAAGATGCTACCAGAAAACTACTGGAGCTCATCAATGAATCTGGTAAAGTTGCAGAATACAAAATAATACACAGAAATCTCTTGCATTCCTATACACTAACAACGGAAGATCAGAAAGAGAAATTAAAGAAACAATTCCAGAAGATGGCGGAAGAGTAAGACGCGGAGATCGCCTTCCTCCCCACGGATACACCAGAAATACATCCACACGTGGAACAACTCCTACAGAACTCCTACTGAAGGCTGGCAGAAGACCTCAGACCTAGAGTCATGTACCAAAATGTTCATTGCAGCTCTATTTACAATAGCCAGGACATGGAAACAACCTAAGCGCCCATCATCGGATGAATGGATAAAGAAGATGTGGCACATATACACAATGGAATATTACTCAGCCTTAAAAAGAAATGAAATTGAGCTATTTGTAATGAGATGGATAGAACTAGAGTCTGTCATACAGAGTGAAGTAAGTCAGAAAGAAAAAGACAAATACCGTATGCTAACACATATATATGGAATTTAAGGGAAAAAAATGTCATGAAGAACCTAGGGGTAAGATAGGAATAAAGACGCAGACCTACTGGAGAACGGACTTGAGGATATGGGGAGGGGGAAGGGTGAGTTTTGACAGGGCGAGAGAGAGTCATGGACATATACACACTAACAAACGTAGTAAGGTAGATAGCTGGGGGGAAGCAGCCGCAAGGCACAGGGATATTAGCTCGGTGCTTTGTGACAGCCTGGAAGGGTGGGATGGGGAGAGTGGGAGGGAGGGAGACGCAAGAGGGAAGACATATGGGATCATATGTATATGTATAGCTGATTCACTTTGTTATAAAGCAGAAACTAACACACCATTGTAAAGCAATTATACCCCAAAAAAAAAGTTAAAAAAAAAAAAAAAAAAAAAAAAAAAAAAAAAAAAAAAAAAAAAAGAAAGAAACAATTCCATATCCCACTGCATTAAAATGAATAAAATACCTAGAAATAAACCTACCTAAGAAGGCAAAAGACCTGTACTCATAAAACTATAAGACACTGATGAAAGAAATCAAAGATGACACAAACAGATGGAGAGATATACCATGTTCTTGGATTGGAAGAATCAATATTGTCAAAATGACTGTACGGCCCAAAGTAATCTACACATTCAATGCAATCCCTAGCAAATTACCAATAGCATTTTTCGCAGAATTAGAACAAAAAATTTTACAATTTGTATGGAAACACAAAAGGCCCTAAATAGCCAAAGCAATCTTGACAAAGAAAAATGGAGCTGGAGGAATCAGGTTCCCTGACTTCAGACTATCATACAAAGGCACATTAATCAAGACAGTATAGCACTGGCACAAAAAGAGAAATACAGTTCAGTGGAACAGGATAGAAAGCCCAGAGATAAACCCACACCTATGGACACCTAAACTATGACAAAGGAGGCAACAATACATAATGGAAAAAAGACAGTCTCTTCAATAAGTGGTGCTAGGAAAACTGGACAACTTCATGTAAAAGAATGAAATTACAACACTCTCTACCATCATACACAAGAATAAACTCAAAATGGATTAAAGACATAAATGTAAGGTCAGACACTATATAACTCTTTGAGGAAAACATAGGGAAAACACTCTTTGACATAAATCACAGCAATATTTTTTTGACCCACCTCCTAGACTAATGCAATAAAAACTAAATTAAACAAATGGGATCTAATTAAATTTGAAAGCCTTTGAAAAGCAGAAGAAACCATAAACAAGACGAAAAGATAAACCTCAGAATGGGACAAAATATTTGCAAACAACGATTAATCTCCAAAATATACAAATAGCTCATGCAGCTCAATATCAGAAAAACAAATAACCCAATCAAAAAATGGGCAGAATATCTAAATAGACATTTCCCCAAAGAAGACATACAGATGGCCAAAAAGCACATAGAAAGATGTTCAGCATCACTATTATTCGAGAAATGAAAATCAAAACTCCAATGAGTTATCACCTCACACTGGTCAGATGGCCATCATCAAAAAACCTACAAACAATAAATGCTGCAGAGGCTGTGGAGAAAAGGGAATCCTCCTACACTGTTGGTGAGAATGTAAACTGGTGCAGCCACTATGGAAAACAGTATGGAGGTTCCTTATAAAACTAAAAATAGAACTACCATATGACCCAGCAATCCCACTCCTGGGCATATATCCAATGAAAACCATAATTCAAAAAGATACATGCACCCCAATGTTCACTGAAGCAGTATTTACAGTTGCCAAGACATGGAAGCAACCTAAATGTCCATCAACAGAGGAATGGATAAAGAACATGTGGTACATATATACAATGGAGTACTACTCAGCAATAAAAAAGAACAAAATAATGCCATTTGCAGCAAAATGGATGGACCTAGAGATTGTCACACTGAGTGAAACCAGACAGAACCATATGATATCACTTATTTGTGAAATCTAAAAAAAAAAAAAGTTACAAATGAACTTATTTACAAAACATAAGTAGAGTCACGTATGTAGAAAACAAACCTATGATTACTGAAGGGGAAAGGTGGGGAGAGAGGAATAAATTAGCAGGTTGGAATTAACATATACACAGTATATATATAAGATAGATAACTCATAAGAACCTGCTGTATAGCACAGGGAAGTCTATTCAATACTGTATAATGGTCAATAGAGGAAAGGAATCTAAAACAAAAAAAGTGGATATGTCTATGTATAACTGAATCACTTTGCTGTACACCTGAAACTAACACAACATTGTAAATCAACTATACTCCAATAAAAATTAAAAGAAAAAAAAAACAGTCTGGCATACACATAGTCTGACAATTACCGCATTATGTAATAGTGAACTCACAATAAGAATCAGATTGACAGTGTTAAAAGTCAATAATCAATAATAGTGAAAATGCTATTTGAAATACTTTAAATCACCAGTCAAGTACCTAGCTTTATGTACAAAATGCCATTAACTAATTAACTATTAGTTAATGTTTCTCTATGGCCTTTTAAGGCCCTCAGTTAATTCCTCAATTTCTTTCCAGAGAATGACTATGAAACCCTCCCCACTCAAGTGCCCAGGGAGTATAATAATGTACTTCCCTTCTTTGCCAGCAATGCAAACAAAACTTAAAAGATACTGCATCATTATAGAGCGGCTATTTAATTGTTTACTGCAAATGAGCTGAATTTCCTGCACTATTTAAAAGAAAAAAAGTATAGGGCTGAATTCCATTAGGTTTAATGACCCATGATGTAACTCCATTGAAGGATTATTAACAAGGTAGAAATTATAGAAGGGCAGATCAGGATCTAATACATTAAAGAATTAGGACTAGATTTGTCCTGATACAGAACTGCAATCTTCCAAAACTCAATGGCTCTCGTCACTCATAGCCCATGCACAAGTTAGATGGAAATACTATATAGCTGAGTTGTTTAAATAAGGAATCTACAGTACTGGAAAGGCCAGTCCAGAGGATTTCAAAGTTCATGGGCCATTTTTAAGATTTACAATAGAAAACTATGGGGAGGATTCCAATCAAGATGGGGGAATAAAGGACATGGAGCTCATCTACTCCCACTAATACATCAAAACTACATCCACATGTGGAACAATTCATGCAGTGTACCTGCTGAAAGCTGGCAGAAGATCCCAGACATCCAAAATTGCAAAAAAGATTATCACATAACTGAGTAGGATGAAAGAAATAAGAAAAGGAATCTGGACGGGACCTGTGTCCCAGGAGGGAGCTATGAAACAGGAAAGGTTTCTGCACCCTGGAAAGCCCCTTCACAGGTAGGGTGATCAGCCAGGACAGAAAGGGAGCTACAGAGGCTCAGAGGAGAGTGAAGCAGCTGGTCTGTGGAAGGCAGACAGAGAGAGATGAACCAGCACAGATGGTCCATGCCACCTCACTGCATTGCCCAGCCTGAGACATGCCTTTGCTAGTGCACATAAGGGCAGGGTGCTAAAACTCAGGCTTCAGAGGACACACCAGGGGAGAGGACTAGGGGTAGCTGAGCAAAGACAGCCTAAAGGGACTGAAGAGTTGTATGGGCTTCAACTGGGGGGTTATATGTGGAAGAAGCCTGGGCCCACTATAGAAGTGAAGTGCCACTGTTAATGGATTTGTGAAGAGAGGGGCAGGGCCCACCATAAAAGCCTCTTTCTTGGCATACTCAAAGCAGGCCTGACACCTCCTCTAGAAGCTCTGAGAATGCACAAGCTCCAGCAAGTTGCCTACATGCAGAGGCAGGGCTGAAATCAGAGCCCATACCCAGGGGCCACATGATTTAGGAAACAGGGCTGAAATCTGAGCCCTCTCCTCACTGCTGTGTGATCTGCAGATTTACAATGTAGCCACCAGGCCCTCTGCGAACTCAGTGCCTGCCAGACATCCGAGTGGACTATGGGTGTGCATGTCTGGTGTTAGCAGCCGTGGGTTTTGCAAGTGAATGCACAAGGAGGCAGGACTGGGGTCTGGGCTGCTTCCATAGCTCCCACAGCAGGTCCAGGTGCACCGCTACTGCAGTTCTAGTACCTGACTTCAGTAGATCTGTGCCTATGGATCTGCACTGTTGGCTTTGTGAACACAGCACCTGAGGGACACCAGGGCTGATTGCATGCATTCCTACAGCTGAGGCAGGGACAAGGGCAGTGCCAACAACAGTGTGCTTTGTGAGCCTGCACAATGGGTGACAGGTGACACCACAGAGCCCACTCCTGAGTGGACAGCTCTGATGAAGGAATACTCAGTGGCTACTTTCCCAGAAGGAATGCTCCAGTACCCCCTACCTCACAGTGCAGTTGAGAAATGGACCTGGGGGCTTCTACTCCAACATTTGGAGAGCAAAGACCCTGCTCCTGACAGGGCTTTGACAACCACAGAGAAAAGAGGAGGCCCCAAAAATATCTACTGCAGGCTCTCTCTGATCACCACAACAGCAGCCACACCCCCTAACAAGGGGCTAATGGCCAGCACACACTGAGGAAATAGGTGACAAGCATCCATACTAAAAACAGACCTTGCACCAAAAATATTAAACTCACACAGCCTACAGAGGAATGCTACCACATAAAAATAGTCCTCGAAGACCACACTACATAACTGTTTTTCCTAAACTCATAGAGTAAGAGAAATATAAGTAAAATGAAGAAGCAGGAGAACCAATCCCAATTAAAAGATAAGAGAATTCCCCTGAAAGAACAAACAATGAAACATACCACTTAAATATAACAGACTCTGAGTTCAAAAAGGAGGTAATAAAAATACTGAAGGAATTAAGAAAAGCTGTCAATAGAAATGCAGGTTACTGTAAAAAGAAACCAACTTTACGGCAAAGGACACACATAGACTGAATGTGATGGGATGGAGACAGATATTTCATGCAAACATAATGGCAGGAAAGTGGAGGTAGCAATACTCTTATCAGACAAAATCAACTTTAAAACAATGGCCATAAAGAGACATAAAGAAGGACACTACATAATGATAAAAGGATCAGTACAAAAAGAGGACATTACACTCGTTAATGTATATGCACCCAATACAAGAGCACCCAAAGACATAAATACTAACAGACATAAAGGGAGAAACAGACAGGAATATAAAAATAGCATTAGAATTTAACACACAACTCAAATCACTGGACAGATCTTCCACATAGAAATTCAATAAGGCAACAGAGATCCTAAATGATACAACAGAACAGCTAAACCTAATTTATATTTTCAGGACGTTATATCCAAAAAACCAAAAAAATTCAAGTGTGCATGGACCATTCTCTAGAACTGACCATCAACTAGGTCACAAAATAAGTCTCTACAAATTTAAGAGGACAGAAATTATTTCAAGCACCTTTTCTGACCACAATGGCATGAAACTAGAAATCAAACACAGAATGAGAAATGGGAAAAAAAGAATTACATGGAGACTAAACAACATACTACTTAAAAACCAATGGGTCAATGACAAAATCAAGAGGAAATTAAAAAACACCTTGAGATAAATGACAATAAAAACACAACCACAGAAAATCAATGGGATGCAGCAAAAGCATTTCTTAGAGAGACGTTCACAGCAATAAAGACCTTCCTCAAAAAACAAGAAAAATCTCAAATAAACAGCCTAACTTATCACATAGAAGAATTAGACAACAAACAATATCTAAAGTCAGCAGAAAGAAGGAAATAATAAAGGTCAGACAGGAAATTTAAAAAATAGAGATTTTTTTAAAAGTAGGAAAAAAATCAATAAAACCAAGAGCTGGTTCTTTGAAAGGATACACAAAATCAACAAATCTCTGGCCATGATCTTTAAGAAAAGAGAGAGGACACAAAAAAGCAAAAAAATAAATAAATAAATGAGGAGAAATAACAACTGATATTGCAGAAATACAAAAAAAATAAGGAAATACTATGAACAATTATATGCCAACAAATTGGACAACCTAGAAGAAATGGACAAGTTTCTAGAAACAAGGGGCCCAACAAAACTGAATCAAGAAGAAATAGATAATTTGAACAGACTGATGGAATTCTACCAGGTATACAAATAAGAATTTATATACTGATTTTTCTCAAATTCTTCCAAAAGACTGAAGGGAAGAAACACTACCAAAGTCATTCTATGAAGCCACGATCACCCTAATAACCAAAACCAGACAAAGATACTACCAAAAAAGAAAATTACAGGCCGATATCTTTGATGAATACAGATGCAAAAATTCTCAACAAAATACTAGCAAACCAAATCCAACAACACATAAAAAAGATCATACACTACAACCAAGCTGGATTCACCCCAGGGTAACAAGAATGGTTCAACATACACAAATCAATGTGACACACCACCACAAAAAAAAAAAAAGACAAAAACCACATCTTAATAGATGCAAAAGAAGCATCTGATAAAATTCAACACCCATTCATGACAAAAACTCTTACCAAAGTGGGTATAGAGGGAACATAACTCAACATAATGAAAGCTATTTATGAAAAACTCACCACCGATAACACTCAAAGGTGAAAAGCTGAAAGCGCTGCCACTAAAATCTGGAACAAGACAAGGATGCCAACTCTCACCACTTCTATACAACACAGTATTGGAAGTCCTAGCCACAGCTATCAGACAAGAAAAAGAAATGAAAGGCATCCAAACTGGAAGGGAAGAGATAAAACTGTCATTATATGAAGACGGTACTGTATACAGAAAACTCAAAAGACTTCACACAAAAACTGCTAGAACTGATAAATGAATTCAACTAGGTAGCAGGATACAAAATTAATATGCAGAAATCTGTTGTATTTCATTACACTAACAATAAAATAAAGGGAAAGTAAAAAAAAAAATTCCTCTTAAAATCACATCAATACAAAACAAAAAAAAAGACTTAGGAATAAACCTGATCAAGGATGTGAAAAGATTTATATGCTAAGAACTTTAAAAAATTACTAAAGGAAATTGAAGTTGATTCAAAGAAGTGGAAAGATATCCCATACTCTTGGATTGGAAGAATTAATACTAGTAAAATGGCCACACTACCCAAAGCAATCTACATATTTAATGTGATCCCTATCAAATTACCCATGAAAGTTTTCAGAGAACGAGAACAAATAATCCTAAAATTAATATGGAACCATAAAAGCCCCAGAACTGTCAAAGTATTCTTGAGGAGAAAGAACAAAACAAGACGCATAACCCTCCCAGACTTCAGAAAATACTACAAACCTACAGTAATCAAAACAGCATTGTTTTGGGAACAAAAACAGACATACGGATCAATGGACCAGAATAGATAGCCCAGAAATAAACCCATACACCTACGGCCAATTAATATTCAACAATGGAGGCAAGAATATACAGTGGAGAAAAGACAGTCTCTTCAGCAAGTGGCATTGGGAAAGCTGGACAGCTGCATGTAAATCAACAACCTTCACACCATATACAAAAATAAACTCAAAATGGCTCAAAGACTTAAATATATGACATGACAGCATAAAACTCCTAGAAGAAAACATAGGCAAAACATTCTCTGACATATATCATACCAATGTTTTCTTAGGTCAGTCACCCAAGGCAATAGAAATAAGAGCAAAAATAAACAAATGGGACCTAATCATACTTACAAGCTTTTGCGCAGCAAAGGAAACCATAAACAAAATGAAAAGATAACCTATGGAATGGGAGAAAATATTTGCAAACGAGGCAACAGATGAGGGCTTAATTTCCAAAATACACAAATAGCTCATACAACTCAATAACAAAAAAAACCAAACAACCCAATCAAAAAGTGGACAGAAGACCTAAATAGACATTTCTCCAAAGAAAACATACACCCCATCAAGCCTCGTAGATAGCCTCATCCACCAGAGGGCAGACAGCAGAAGCAAGAAGAACTACAATCCTGTAGCCTGTGGAACAAAAACCACATCCACAGAAAGATAGACAAGATGAAAAGGCAAAGGGCTATATACCACATGAAGGAACAAGATAAAACCACAGAAAAACAACTAAATGAAGTGGAGATAGGCAACGTTCCAGAAAAAGAATTCAGAATGATGATAGTGAAGATATTCCAGGACCTCGGAAAAACAATGGAGGCAAAGATTGAGAAGATGCAAGAAATGTTTAACAAAGACCTAGAAAAAAGTAAAGAACAAAAACAGAGATGAACAATACAATAACTGAAATGAAAACTACACTAGAAGGAATCAATAGCAGAATAACTGATGCAGAAGAACGGATAAGTGACCTGGAAGACAGAATGATGGAATTCACTGCTATGGAACAGACTAAAGAAAAAAGAATGAAAAGAAATGAAGACAGCCTAAGAGACCTCTGGGACAACATTAAATACAACAACATTCACATTATAGGGGTCCCAGAAGGAGAAGAGAGACAGAAAGGACCAGAGAAAATATCTGAAGCGATTATAGTTGAAAATTTCCCTAACATGGGAAAGGAAATAGCCACCCAAGTCCAGGAAGCACTGTGAGTCCCATACAGGATAAACCCAAGGAGAAACATGCCAAGACACACAATAATCAAACTGGCAAAAATTAAAGACAAAGAAAAATTATTGAAAGCGTCAAGGGAAAAATGACAAATAACATACAAGGGAACTCCCGTAAGGTTAACAGCTCATTTCTCAGCAGAAACTCCACAAGCCAGATGGGAGTGGCATGATATACTTAAAGTGACGAAAGGGAAGAACCTACAACCAAGATTACCCTACCTGGCAAGGATCTCATTCAGATTCCATGGAGAAATCAAAAGCTTTACAGACAAGCAAATACCAAACCAGCTCTACAACAAATGCTAAAGGAACTTCTCTAAGTGGGAAACACAACAGAAGAAAAGGACCTACAAAAAAAACCCAAAACAATTAAGAAAATGGTCATAGGAACATACATATCGATAATTACCTTAAACGTGAATGGATTAAATGCTCCAACCAAAAGACACAGGCTTGCTGAATGGATACAAAAACAACACCCATATATATGCTGTCTACAAGAGACCACTTCAGAAATAGGGACACGTAAAGAGTGAAAGTGAAGGGATGGAAAAAGATATTCCATGCAAATGGAAATCAAAAGAAAGCTGGAGTAGCTATACTCCTATCAAAAAAAATAGACTTTAAAATAAAGAATGTTACAAGAGACAAGGAAAGACACTACATAATAATCAAGGGATCAATCCAAGAAGAAGATATAACAATTATAAATACATATGTACCCAACATAGGAGCACCTCAATACATAAGGCAACTGCTAACAGCTATAAAAGAGGAAATCAACAGTAACACAATAATGGTCGGGGACTTTAACACCTCACTTACAGCAAAGGACAGATCATCCAAAATGAAAATAAATAAGGAAACAGAAGTTTTATAATAATCAAACTGGCAAAAATTAAAGACAAAGAAAAATTATTGAAAGCGTCAAGGGAAAAATGACAAATAACATACAAGGGAACTCCCGTAAGGTTAACAGCTCATTTCTCAGCAGAAACTCCACAAGCCAGATGGGAGTGGCATGATATACTTAAAGTGACGAAAGGGAAGAACCTACAACCAAGATTACCCTACCTGGCAAGGATCTCATTCAGATTCCATGGAGAAATCAAAAGCTTTACAGACAAGCAAAAGCTAAGAGAATTCTGCACCACCAAACCAGCTCTACAACAAATGCTAAAGGAACTTCTCTAAGTGGGAAACACAACAGAAGAAAAGGACCTACAAAAAAAACCCAAAACAATTAAGAAAATGGTCATAGGAACATACATATCGATAATTACCTTAAACGTGAATGGATTAAATGCTCCAACCAAAAGACACAGGCTTGCTGAATGGATACAAAAACAACACCCATATATATGCTGTCTACAAGAGACCACTTCAGAAATAGGGACACGTAAAGAGTGAAAGTGAAGGGATGGAAAAAGATATTCCATGCAAATGGAAATCAAAAGAAAGCTGGAGTAGCTATACTCCTATCAAAAAAAATAGACTTTAAAATAAAGAATGTTACAAGAGACAAGGAAAGACACTACATAATAATCAAGGGATCAATCCAAGAAGAAGATATAACAATTATAAATACATATGTACCCAACATAGGAGCACCTCAATACATAAGGCAACTGCTAACAGCTATAAAAGAGGAAATCAACAGTAACACAATAATGGTCGGGGACTTTAACACCTCACTTACAGCAAAGGACAGATCATCCAAAATGAAAATAAATAAGGAAACAGAAGTTTTAAAAGACACAATAGACCAGACAGATTTAATTGATATTTATAGGACATTCCATCCAAAAACAGCAGATTACACTTTCTTCTCAAGTGCGCATGGAACATTCTCCAGGATAGATCACATCTTGGGTCACAAATCAAGCCTCAGTAAATTTAAGAAAATTGAAATCATATCAAGCATTTTTTCTTACCACAATGCTATGAGATTAGAAATGAATTACAGGGAAGAAAACATAAAAAACACAAACACATGGGGGCTAAACAATACGTTACTAAAATAACCAAGAGATCACTGAAGAAATCAAAGAGGAAATCAAAAAACACCTAGAGAAAACTGACAAAGAAAACATGACGATCCAAAGTCTATGGGATGCAGCAAAAGCAGTTCTAAGAGGGAAGTTTATAGCTATACAAGCCTACCTCGAGAAACAAGAAAAATCTCAAGTAAACAATCTAACCTTACACCTAAAGGAACTAGAGAATGAAGAACAAACAAAAAACCCAAGGATACCAGAAGAAATCATAAAGATCAGAGTAAAAATAAATGAAATAGAAACAAAGAAAACAATAGCAAAGATCAATAAAACTAAAAGCTGGTTCCTTGAGAAGATAAACAAAATTGATAAACCTTTAGCCAGACTCATCAAGAGGGAGAGGACTCAAATCAATAAAATTAGAAATGAAAAAGGAGAAGTTACAACAGACACTGCCGAAATAGAAAGCATCATAAGAGACTACTACAAGCAACTCTCTGCCAATAAAATGGACAACCTGGAAGAAATGGACACATTCTTAGAAAGGTATAACCTTCCAAGACTGAACCAGGAAGAAACAGAAAATATGAACAGACCTATCACAAGTAATGAAATTGAAACTGTGATTAAAAGTCTTCCAACAAACAAAAGTCCAGGACCAGATGGCTTCACAGGGGAATTCTACCAAACAGTTAGAGAAGAGCTAACACCTATCCTTCTTAAACTCTTCCAAAAATTGCAGAGGAAGGAACACTCCCAATCTCATTCTACGAGGCCACCATCACCCTGATACCAAAAACAGACAAAGATACTACAAAAAAAAGAAAATTACAGACCAGTATCACTGATGAATACAGATGCAAAAATGCTCAACAAAATACTAGCAATCAGAATCCAACAACACATTAAAAGGATCATACACCATGATCAAGTGGGATTTATCCCAGGAATGCAAGGATTCTTCCACATGTGCAAATCAATCAATGTGATGCACCATACTACCAAACTGAAGAATAAAAACCATATGATCATCTCCATAGATGCAGAAAAAGCTCTTGACAAAATTCAGCACCGATTTATGACAAACACTCTCCAGAAAGTGGGCATGGAGGGAACCTACCTCAACATAATAAAGGCCATATACGACAAACCCACAGCAAACATCATCCTCAATGGTGAAAAACTGAAAGCATTTCCTCTAAGATCAGGAATGAGACAAGGGTGTCCACTCTCACCACTATTATTCAACATAGTCTTGGAAGTCCTAGGCAGGGCAATCAGACAAGAAAAAGAAATAAAAGGAATACAAATTGGAAAAGAAGAAGTAAAACTGTCACTGTCTGCAGATGACATGATACTATACATAGAGAATCCTAAAAATGCCACCAGAAAACTACTAGAGCTAATCAATGAATTCGGTAAAGTTGCAGGATACAAAATTAATGCACAGAAATCTCTTGCATTCCTATACACTAATGATGAAAAATCTGAAAGAGAAATTATGGAAACACTCCCATTTACCACTGCAAGAAAAAGAATAAAATACCTAGGAATAAGCCTACCTAGGGAGACAAAAGCCCTGTATGCAGAAAACTATAAGACACTGATGAAAGAAATTAAAGATGATACCAACAGATGGAGAGCTATACCATGTTCTTGGATTGGAAGAATCAATATTGTGAAAATGACTCTACTATCCAAAGCAATCTACAGATTCAATGCAATCCCTATCAAATTACCAATGGCATTTTTTACGGAACTAGAACAAATCATCTTAAAATTTGTATGGAGACACAAGAGACACCGAATAGCCAATACAGTCTTAAGGGAAAAAAACGGAGCTGGAGGAATCAGACTCCCTGACTTCAGATTACACTACAAAGCTACAGTAATCAAGACAATATGGTACTGGCACAAAAAAAGAAACATAGATCAATGGAACAAGATAGAAAGCCCAGAGAAAAACCCACACACCTATGGTCAACTAATCTACAACAAAGGAGGCAAGGATATACAATGGAGAAAAGACAGTCTCTTCAATAAGTGGTGTTGGGAAAACTAGACAGCTACATGTAAAAGAATGAAATTAGAACATTCCCTAACACCATACACAAAAATAAACTCAAAATGGATTCGAGACCTAAATGTAAGACCAGACACTATAAAACTCTTAGAGGAAAACATAGGAAGAATACTCTTTGACATAAATCACAGCAAGATCTTTTTTGATCCAACTCCTAGAGCAATGGAAATAAACACAAAAATAAACAAATGGGACCTAATGAAACTTCAAAGCTTTTGCATAGCAAAGGAAACCATAAACAATACAAAAATACAACCCTCAGAAGGGGGGAAAATATTTGCAAATGAAGCAATGGACAAAGGATTAATCTCCAAAATGTATAAACAGCTCATGCAACTCAATATTAAAGAAACAAACAACCCAATTCAAAAATGGGCAGAAGACCTAAATAGACATTTCTCCAAAGAAGAGATACAGATGGCCAAGAAGCACATGAAAAGCTGCTCAACATCACTAATTATTAGAGAAATGCAAATCAAAAGTACAATGAGGGGTTTACCTGGTGGCGCAGTGGTTGAGAGTCCGCCTGCCGATGCAGGGGACACGGGTTCGTGCCCCGG
>NW_020175490.1:3836679-3850327 GCF_003031525.2 Neophocaena asiaeorientalis asiaeorientalis | reverse complement strand
ACAAAAGTCCAGGACCAGATGGCTTCACAGGGGAATTCTACCAAACAGTTAGAGAAGAGCTAACACCTATCCTTCTTAAACTCTTCCAAAAATTGCAGAGGAAGGAACACTCCCAATCTCATTCTACGAGGCCACCATCACCCTGATACCAAAAACAGACAAAGATACTACAAAAAAAAGAAAATTACAGACCAGTATCACTGATGAATACAGATGCAAAAATGCTCAACAAAATACTAGCAATCAGAATCCAACAACACATTAAAAGGATCATACACCATGATCAAGTGGGATTTATCCCAGGAATGCAAGGATTCTTCCACATGTGCAAATCAATCAATGTGATGCACCATACTACCAAACTGAAGAATAAAAACCATATGATCATCTCCATAGATGCAGAAAAAGCTCTTGACAAAATTCAGCACCGATTTATGACAAACACTCTCCAGAAAGTGGGCATGGAGGGAACCTACCTCAACATAATAAAGGCCATATACGACAAACCCACAGCAAACATCATTCTCAATGGTGAAAAACTGAAAGCATTTCCTCTAAGATCAGGAATGAGACAAGGGTGTCCACTCTCACCACTATTATTCAACATAGTCTTGGAAGTCCTAGGCAGGGCAATCAGACAAGAAAAAGAAATAAAAGGAATACAAATTGGAAAAGAAGAAGTAAAACTGTCACTGTCTGCAGATGACATGATACTATACATAGAGAATCCTAAAAATGCCACCAGAAAACTACTAGAGCTAATCAATGAATTCGGTAAAGTTGCAGGATACAAAATTAATGCACAGAAATCTCTTGCATTCCTATACACTAATGATGAAAAATCTGAAAGAGAAATTATGGAAACACTCCCATTTACCACTGCAAGAAAAAGAATAAAATACCTAGGAATAAGCCTACCTAGGGAGACAAAAGCCCTGTATGCAGAAAACTATAAGACACTGATGAAAGAAATTAAAGATGATACCAACAGATGGAGAGCTATACCATGTTCTTGGATTGGAAGAATCAATATTGTGAAAATGACTCTACTATCCAAAGCAATCTACAGATTCAATGCAATCCCTATCAAATTACCAATGGCATTTTTTACGGAACTAGAACAAATCATCTTAAAATTTGTATGGAGACACAAGAGACACCGAATAGCCAATACAGTCTTAAGGGAAAAAAACGGAGCTGGAGGAATCAGACTCCCTGACTTCAGATTACACTACAAAGCTACAGTAATCAAGACAATATGGTACTGGCACAAAAAAAGAAACATAGATCAATGGAACAAGATAGAAAGCCCAGAGAAAAACCCACACACCTATGGTCAACTAATCTACAACAAAGGAGGCAAGGATATACAATGGAGAAAAGACAGTCTCTTCAATAAGTGGTGTTGGGAAAACTAGACAGCTACATGTAAAAGAATGAAATTAGAACATTCCCTAACACCATACACAAAAATAAACTCAAAATGGATTCGAGACCTAAATGTAAGACCAGACACTATAAAACTCTTAGAGGAAAACATAGGAAGAATACTCTTTGACATAAATCACAGCAAGATCTTTTTTGATCCAACTCCTAGAGCAATGGAAATAAACACAAAAATAAACAAATGGGACCTAATGAAACTTCAAAGCTTTTGCATAGCAAAGGAAACCATAAACAATACAAAAATACAACCCTCAGAAGGGGGGAAAATATTTGCAAATGAAGCAATGGACAAAGGATTAATCTCCAAAATGTATAAACAGCTCATGCAACTCAATATTAAAGAAACAAACAACCCAATTCAAAAATGGGCAGAAGACCTAAATAGACATTTCTCCAAAGAAGAGATACAGATGGCCAAGAAGCACATGAAAAGCTGCTCAACATCACTAATTATTAGAGAAATGCCAATCAAAACTACAATGAGGTATCACCTCACACCAGTTAGAATGGGCATCATCAGAAAATCTACAAACAACAGATGCTGGAGAGGGTGTGGAGAAAAGGGAACCCTCTTGCACTGTTGGTGGGAATGTAAATGGATACAGCCACTATGGAGAACAGCATGGAAGTTCCTTAAAAAACTATAAATAGAATTACCATATGATCTAGCAATCCCACTACTGGACATATACCCAGATAAAAGCATAATTCAAAAAGACACATGCACCCCAATGTTCACTGCATCACTATTTACAATAGCCAGGTCATGGAAGCAACCTAAATGCCCAACGACAGACAAACGGATAAAGAAGCTGTGGTACATATATACTATGGAATATTACTCAGCCATAAAAAGGAACAAAATTGAGTCATTTTTGAGACGTGGATGGATCTAGAGACTGTTACACAGAGTGAAGTAAGTCAGAAAGAGAAAAACAAATATCATATATTAATGCATGTATGTGGAACCTAGAAAAATGGTACAGAGGAACCGGTTTGCAGGGCAGAAGTTGAGACACAGATGTAGAGAACAAACGTATGGACACAAAGAGGGGAAAACTGCGGTGGGGTGGGGATGGTGTTGTGCTGAATTGGGCGATTGGGATTGACATGTATACACTGATGTGTATAAAACTGATCACAAATAAGAAACTGCAGTATAAAAAAACAAACAAAAAAAAACTAATACTAAACTTTCTTTGGGTTATTTGTATGGAAATATGTTAACATAAATGTTCCAGACATTACATGAAATTTCTAAAAATCTTATATGCTCTGGTATAATGTTATAAGTCATAATTCTAGTTATTACTTTAAAATGTGTATCTCAGAAATAAGAAAAAAAAAAAGACATACAGATGGCCAAGAGGCACAGGAAAAGATACTCAATGTTGCTAATTATTACAGAAGTGCAAATCAAGAGTACAATGAAGTACCACCTCACACCACTCAGAATGGCCAACATTGAAAAATCTACAAATAAAAAATGCTGGACAGGGTGTGGAGAAATGGGAACCCTCCTACACTGTTAATGAGAATGTAAATTGGTGCAGCCACTACAGAAAACAGTATGGAGGTTCCTCACAAAACTGATAAAATACAACCCTCAGAAGGGGGGAAAATATTTGCAAATGAAGCAATGGACAAAGGATTAATCTCCAAAATGTATAAACAGCTCATGCAACTCAATATTAAAGAAACAAACAACCCAATTCAAAAATGGGCAGAAGACCTAAATAGACATTTCTCCAAAGAAGAGATACAGATGGCCAAGAAGCACATGAAAAGCTGCTCAACATCACTAATTATTAGAGAAATGCCAATCAAAACTACAATGAGGTATCACCTCACACCAGTTAGAATGGGCATCATCAGAAAATCTACAAACAACAGATGCTGGAGAGGGTGTGGAGAAAAGGGAACCCTCTTGCACTGTTGGTGGGAATGTAAATGGATACAGCCACTATGGAGAACAGCATGGAAGTTCCTTAAAAAACTATAAATAGAATTACCATATGATCTAGCAATCCCACTACTGGACATATACCCAGATAAAAGCATAATTCAAAAAGACACATGCACCCCAATGTTCACTGCATCACTATTTACAATAGCCAGGTCATGGAAGCAACCTAAATGCCCAACGACAGACAAACGGATAAAGAAGCTGTGGTACATATATACTATGGAATATTACTCAGCCATAAAAAGGAACAAAATTGAGTCATTTTTGAGACGTGGATGGATCTAGAGACTGTTACACAGAGTGAAGTAAGTCAGAAAGAGAAAAACAAATATCATATATTAATGCATGTATGTGGAACCTAGAAAAATGGTACAGAGGAACCGGTTTGCAGGGCAGAAGTTGAGACACAGATGTAGAGAACAAACGTATGGACACCAAGAGGGGAAAACTGCGGTGGGGTGGGGATGGTGTTGTGCTGAATTGGGCGATTGGGATTGACATGTATACACTGATGTGTATAAAACTGATCACAAATAAGAAACTGCAGTATAAAAAAACAAACAAAAAAAAACTAATACTAAACTTTCTTTGGGTTATTTGTATGGAAATATGTTAACATAAATGTTCCAGACATTACATGAAATTTCTAAAAATCTTATATGCTCTGGTATAATGTTATAAGTCATAATTCTAGTTATTACTTTAAAATGTGTATCTCAGAAATAAGAAAAAAAAAAAGACATACAGATGGCCAAGAGGCACAGGAAAAGATACTCAATGTTGCTAATTATTACAGAAGTGCAAATCAAGAGTACAATGAAGTACCACCTCACACCACTCAGAATGGCCAACATTGAAAAATCTACAAATAAAAAATGCTGGACAGGGTGTGGAGAAATGGGAACCCTCCTACACTGTTAATGAGAATGTAAATTGGTGCAGCCACTACAGAAAACAGTATGGAGGTTCCTCACAAAACTGAAAATAGAGTTGCCATATGATCCAGCAATCCCAGTCCTCAGCATGTATCTGGACAAAACTGTTATTTGAAATGATACATGCACCCCTATGTTCATAGCAGCACTATTTACAATAGCGAAGACACGGAAGCAACCTAACTGTCCATTGACAGATGAATGGATAAAGAAGATGTAGTATATTTAAACAGTAGAATACTACTTAGCCATAAAAGAATGAAATAAAGCCATCTGCAGCAACATGGATGCACCCAGAAATTATCATACTAAGTGAAGCAAGTCAAAATGAGAATGACAAACACCATATGATATCACTTATATGTGGAATCTAAAATATGACACAAATGAACTTATTTATGAAACAGAAAGAGACTCATAGACATGGAGAACAGATTTGTCATTGCCAAGGGGGAGGGGGTACTGGGGAGGGATAGATGGGGAATTTGGGATTAGCAGATCCAAACTATTATATATAGAATGGATAAACAACAAGGTCCTACTGTACAGCACAGGGACCTATATTCAATATCCTATAATAAACCATAATGGAAAATAATATGAAAAAGAAAAAGAAAGAAAACTATGGGGAACAAAATAAATCAAGGACATTCATAAAACAAATATTTCAATTATTTTCTGATTGCTTACAATATGCCAAGCATTACCCTAGACACTATATATATAAACTGAAATAGCCCTTGTCCTAATCACTAAAAAGTTCAACTTCTAAAGGGTAAGAGAAATAAGCAAACCAACAATTAGAAGTGCTGATGGATTTTCACTAAAGCCAAAAAGATGTTCATAGATCACTGATTCAGGAGATTTACCCTATTCGTACAATCTAACATTTCTAACAAAGAAGCTAAGTAATGAAAGAACAATGTTCAATGCTTTACGAGTGGGATTTTCTTTTCTCTGAAAAGGCAAAATTTCTATCAGAAGTATTTCAGGATTTTCCTCTAAAATATCAGCACATTTCTTTGTTGTAGTAAACAACTTTGTACTTTCATTTTTTAACAAACTACTTTGAAAGGTAGATAAACCAAGGTGCTGACCCGGATAGAATAAATGACTTTAATGGCATTCTTTGAATTCTCTGAAAGAGAATTCTTTCAGAATTGTTAGCAAAGGTTTGTTTTACATATATGCCTAGTAAAGCTTTAACTAAATGTGCAAGTGCCCTATCTCTGCAGAGAAGAATGAAATTTTCTTTTCTGGTCAAAGAATCCTTAGGAAATAAGAACCTGCTGTATAGCACAGGGAACTCTACTCAGTATTCTGTAATGGCCTATATGGGAAAAGAATCTAAAAAAAAAAGAGTGGTTATATGTATAACTGATTCACACTGCTGTATACTTGAAACTAACACAACACTAAATCAACTGTACTCCAAATAAATAAATAAATAATACTTGTAACCAAATAAATAAATAAAAAGTGACAACCTACAGGTATAGTTTCAGAAATTGCAGAAAGATCTCCTTCCCTGGCCACCCTGTATAGCTGTGTCTCCCACGTTACATTCACACACCACCATCCCCAAAAGAAAAACACTGCTGATACCTGAAATTCCTATAATTATCACTCCATTCGTTTGTATGAATTTAATAGGTGCTTTTTCACAGTTAAACTGTGCACATCCTAGGGGTGGGGGAATTGGAGGAGGTGGTCAAAATGTACAAACTTCCAGTTACAAGACAAATAAGTACTAGACATGTAATGCACAACATGATGCTACAGTTAACACGCTGTATGATATACGGGAAAACTGTTAAGAAAGTAGATCCTAAGAGTTCTCATCACAATGATTTTTTCTTTTCTTTTTATTATATCTATATGAGATGATGGATGTTAACTAAACCTGTTGTGATAGTCATTTCACAACATATGTAAATCAAATCACCATGCTCTACACTGTAAGCAGTGATGTATGTCAATTATTTCTCAATAAAACTAGGAAAAAATGTTAAAAAAAAAAAAGAATCCATAGAATAAAAACCTTTCTATTTGAAGCTTCAAAGGGCTATACAGTTTCCAAAAGAGACTCACAAATAGAAATTCTACTTTGAATACAACTTTGAGTTCTACTTCCCTGAGTTATGAGATACAATGCTCAAAAGCTAGGAGGAGCTGAAAAACATAAAGAAATCAGTAATGGTATAGAGATATATGCTCAAGGGATGAGATATAGTCTGTCAGTACTCTACAATATCCTTAGAACAGCAGAAGAAATGTTATTTAATAGAAGATCTGCTTCAATTTTTTCAGATGAACTGCTTTCAATTTCAAGAATCCCCTGAAATTCAGCCACAGTTTTAGAACCCTCATATAAAGTGACAAGTATCAAAAAAGAGATAGGTATAACAAGAATACAAATATACATAATTTGAAAAGACAAATTCCGTAGAGAATATTTTAAAAGGCTTTAAGTTTCAAAAGAGGAAAAGGTTACAACTGTTCAAAAGGATGAGAAAAAAGACTTCATAATGGACTAAAGACAAAATGAAAAGTGGATAGCCTCAAGAGGGTGATATCCGGCACAAATAATTAATAGCATATGTAAATGTCAAAGAAACATGTAGGTTACGTATAAAAAAGCTTTGGAGGTAAGGCTGGAAAATGGGGTTATACTTTGGAAGGATATACTGCAGGAAGATCTAGTACTTTATATAGTTAGCACTAAGAAACCACATAAAAGTTTCAGAGTACAAAAGTATTATGACCACAAAGACACTTGAAAAAATAAATCTGGCAAAAATGTACACAGTATAAGTAGTTTTAGCTATACTCTTTTAGTCCCTACTTTTTAATCCTACTTATAGTTTCCCATTCTCAATTCCTTAATCTGTACAAGAAACTCCAAATTATCCATTTTTTAAAAACATGACTAGCACAACTTAGTAAAAACAGCCTATTTCATAAACATATTCTCTGTACTATTATCTAAGTCATTAATAACTGAAGCTTGAAAAAATTCTATGAAACCTGATTTCATAGATTCTCACCTCTTCTCACACTACCATTAAATTATATAAATTAATCTTTGAGAATAGTCCTTTAAAATCAGTTATAAACCACTCTATAAACCTCTCAACACTGTAATGCAACCAAACCAATCCTTTGCCTTTTTCTATCTACATTTACTCCTGTGGTAATTTCATGCAGTATTGTGAATTTAAACACCATTTATATGTTAATAATGCCCCAATTTCTATTTCCAGTTCAGGTTTCTCTCAACTCCCAACTATATCCATCTGCCTACTTGATAGCTCTACTTGTTTCACATCTAAAAGACATCCAAGCTCAGTATACCCAAAACAGAATTTCCAATCTTTGCTCCAAACCTACTCTTTCTCCCACATCTCAAATAATGGCCATTCTAGTCTTCCAGCTGCTCAGGCAAAAATCTCTGGAGTCTACTTTTCCTCTTCTCTTTAATTCATATTCCCCTCCCATCTAAACCATCATAAAAATCCTGTCCGCTCTCCTTCAAAATATACACATAAAACATTTATGCATATAAAAACTTTAATCACTTCTAATCATCTCTTCAGCTACTATCTTGGTCAAGTCCACTATCGTTTCTTGTATGTATCATGGCAAAAGCTTAACTAGACCCTATGTCTGACCTTATTCTCCCCCAATCTACTCTTAACAAAGAAGGCAGGATGGTCCTGTCAAAATACATTTTCTGCTCAAAAATCTTAAATAGCTTTACCTCTCACCCAGAATAAAAACCTATTGGGTTTGTCAAAAAGTTCATTCGGATTTTTCCATAAGATGGTAGGAAAACCCAAACAAACTTCTTGGCCAACTCAATACTTCCTTACTATGACTTTTAAGCATAACATGATCTGGCCTCCCACAATCTCTCTAATCTGGATCTTCTACTTTCCTCTCTTTCATTCATTCCACTCCAACAACACTGGTCTCCTTGCTGTTCTTCCTACACATTGGACACATGTCCAGTCTTTGGAACTTTAAATTCTCTGTTCCTTATGTCCACAGTGCTCTTCACTCAGATCCACAAAGATCACTGTTTAACTTCCTTCAAGTCCTTGTATCAATGTCACTTTTTCAATGAGAATTAGCCTGTGCATCCCAAGACATACACATACACATAAACATACAGCATATACCTGGCACTCAAGATCCCTACCACCCTGCCTAAGATATATAACTTTCTTTTATTTTTACAATTTACTACCTCTCTCTTAGTACCCAAATAAAACTCCATGCAGACAGGTGTTTTTATCTGTTTTACTGACCAACAGATAGGTGAATGAATCCTAGAACAAAATATTTTACATGAAATGGATACCAAATTCAAGTCTCTCATTCTGGAGGAGGAGATAATGACCTTGACTTGTGCAAGGTCAGTCAGTAAATGGCAGAGCCCAGAAAAAAACCAGGTCTCCTTGGCCCTAGGCCTAACTGTAGGCCTAGGCTTTTTTCCACCAGGACACAATGGTGGAACATGAGAGAATACATACGCAAATAAATTTTAAAAACAAACAAACAAGCATAAATACATACAAGCACACCGACACAGATACAGACACATTTAACATTAAAATATTACCACTGTCAAGTAGAAGTATTATATAAGGTAACTAACTGGCTACCTATAAACAAACTTTTATTACTTACCTCTACCCCAGATTTTTTTGATGATACCTGCGTTATGCTGTCTTCGAATTTATTTGCCTTGTCAAGTTGGGCTTTAAGTTGCTCAGCTAATTCCTTCAAATAGAAAGACAAGAAAAACAGGTGTGATAACATAGTTTCTTCATTTGTAGAATATTTCAAATTCACTTAACAATAGGGAAAACAGCATAGCAAACATCCAAGTAGCTCTCACCTAAATCTAGTTACCAACTCACAGCCTAGTCTAGTATATTACTTTTTAATGAACTCTTCTGGGTAACAAAATTCTCAAATACCTGTAGAAATTGTTTATGCTTTGAAGGTAAATAATTACAAGGACATATATTTTAGGGAAGATAGGGAAATGAAAGAAATACATAACCTTAAGAATGGCATTTTTATAATTCCTTAGATATTATAAACTTCCAATACTCAGAATTTCAGTTATTTGTAAAAAGAAAGCCATCGCAAGATTTAAAATATTACCTTCTTTATTGTTAAGGAATTTAGATTAAAATTATGAATGTATTTCATTTTAACTCTAGGAAATCTATAAAAATTTATATTACAAAACTGACATATAAAGCAATAAATCACAATGAATGAAATAAACAGAATTATATGACAAGCAAAGACAGCATTCTCCACTGCAGTGGTTCCATGAACACAGAACACTTCTTTTAACATATGTTAACCTCTTAACTTGGTGATTTCTCTTTCACTATTTTAACTAATTTCATTGTGCTTTCAAAACTCATATGTTATTTTCTTGCTGTTGTTGGTGGTGGTCTGTCTTGCTTACTAATTTCTGGGTTGAGCTTAAGTTCAGTGTTACCAGATTGCAGCAAATATGACTTTTATTACAGATATAAACTAATAAAAACAGAAGTTATCATGTTTGGCTACTTTTTGTTCTACTAAAGAGTGTCATACGGATGGTACACCAAAACAGAACACTACTTAAGATCACTTATATTTGGATTTGAGATGCGTACATACATATGACCATGAGGGAATCAATTTTGTCAAGACATGGAAAGCTGCCTGACTTTGTGATTCTGCCATGTCCAATGTAACAGTATTTGTATAATATAAATGTGACAATATAATAAATAGATAGGTGCCACTCTTACCAAATAATTCTGATTTCTATTCAATTGTGAGTTAAGTAAGTTTCAAATCACAACATTATTATGGGAATAAAGTGAGTTAATCTACACAGAGCATTTAACACATCGTCAGGCACAAATATGTTGCCTTAAGATTTGAAAAAATGAGTTAACCATCCTTTTTATTAGCTCATTTTTGAAGTTCCTAAGTAAGGGAATTTAAGAAAGTAATACACATTCTTAACAAAATATGACTAAAAAAGGGAAAGAAGACAGTGACATCTTTATCTCCCTCAAATACGCTCAATAAGTTATAAATACAATAATAAAGCAAATATCCAAGTTAAAAAGAAAATTAAAAAGCATTTAGTTCCCTAGAATCTTAAATTTCAGAAATTTGACAAATTACATAACTTACTTAGAAGTAGACAGTACTGTTCTTAGAAGTGTTCAAGAATTTCTTCAAAGAATCAATAAGCAGCAGTTATTTTCAAAGAGTGCTACATCCACATAGCTAAGGAACTTCCAAAATTACTTGTAAGAAGTTAAATATTTAGCAATTATTCTCCAAAAGAACAACATATAAGTCTTACCATATTTCCCATCATCTCTGCCTTGATAATCTTGGCTCCCAACTTGTTCTTCTCATCAACACTCAAGATGTGGATAGAGTCATCCACTGGACTACTCCTGTTTGAACAGGACAGATTAAGAGCATATGAAATACAGGTACATATTAACAACAAGTAAGTTGTTGCAAGTAACATCACCATATTCAAATGTTACTTTAATTGACCTTAACAAAGCATTCAGCACAAATAGATCATGATTCTAGTACATTAAATAAATAAATAAATAACCCTCAGTGCTCCGCCATAAATCAGTACTTAAAGATTCTATGTTACAATGTCATGATGGCCTATGGCAGTTATAATATCTGACCAAAGATCCAGTAGCAATGAGAAAAATAATATGTCAGCTATTCTTCATTACTTAATATTCCCATACTCATTCTAAAAAAGAAACAAACAAACAAAAAAATTAAAACTCTAGAATCAGGCCATAACTCTACACAGCTAGGGAAACTCTTCTCATTCAATGTGATAAATTACTGATAATCTAAGAAACTATAATCAGGAAATTACATTTAACTGCATTTAAAGAATAAAAACAGTGACCATGTGCTCTTGCAAAGTCAACCCAGAATTAGACAACATAAACTAATTTACAACTAATATCACGTGTGAAACCTATACTATGGAAGCCTCACAGAAGAAAAGAGAAATTTCCAGCCAAGGTGAGATTCCTGGCATATACAAAGTTGTCCCAACTTACTGTTTTAAGAAAGATTTGAGACTACAGTGCAGGGAGGGTGAACCCAGGGAGAGCATGAAGGACTCCTCAATGGGAGAGACATAGCTAAGAGTCCAAGGCAGCTAGAGAGGGGAGAGCTACACAGTGAAAGGATCCCAGAGAAATGCAGAGAGTTCCCGTTGAGTATTCAGCAAGACACTACCTGGAGTCAGGGAAAGAACTATCCCAAAGGGTTAAAGGAAGAGATATTCAGCATTCCTGGTAATAGTGCCTGGTCCTACAAGTCAGACTAGGAAAATTCATAATTCTGAAAGCACTGGGTAGAATATTAAGGGTCTTGCTTCATTAGTGGGAAATAAGTCCTAGACTAAATGCTGCTCTCAGCCCACCTAACAAATATTAAAAGCAGGAGTCAAAAGGACCAAACAGTCTCCAATTAAGTTAACTGGGTCCCAAAATAAAGCTCAAGAATACTTACAGCAATGCAAAAATATCCAGCACTCACGAAGTAAAATTCATAATACCTAGTATCCAATTAAAGATTATCAGACATGCAAAGATGTAGAAAAGTAAAACACATAATTAGGAGAAAAAGCTATCAATCAAACCAAGAACTGACACAGATGTAAGAAACAGCAGACAAGGGCATTAAAAGTTATTATTATAAATTTATTCCATATGTTCAAAAAGTTAGAGACAACTAAGATATAAAATAGGTAAGAATTTAGTTTCTACAAGTGAAAATTACAATGTCTGAGATAAAAAAAATACACTGAAAAGGATTAATGTAAGATTAGACTGCAAAAGAAAAAATCAGTTAACTTGAAGCATTAGAAACTATGCAAAATGAAACACACAGAGAAAAAGAATTTTAAAAATGGAAAAGAACAACCGAGAGCTATGGGACAACCTTAAATACCCTACTATTCATGCTATTGGAGTCCCTGAAAGAAATGAGAGACAGAAGAAACAAAGGCCAAAATTTACCAAATATGTTGAAAACTAAAAAACTTTCATATCCAAGAAGCTCACAGAATCCCAAGTACAAAAACAAGACAGGGCTTCCCTGGTGGCGCAGTGGTTGAGAGTCCGCCTGCCGATGCAGGGGACACGGGTTCGTGCCCCGGTCCGGGAAGATCCCACATGCCGCGGAGTGGCTGGGCCCGTGAGCCATGGCCACTGAGCCTGTGCGTCTGGAGCCTGTGCTCCGCAATGGGAGAGGCCACAACAGTGAGAGGCGCGCGTACCGGAAAAACAAACAAACAAACCAAAAAAAAAAAAAAGACAAACAAAAAAACTACCTGAAAAGAAACCACAGCAAGGCACTTCATAATCAAATTACTCAAAACTAGTGATAAAGAGAACATTTCAGAGCAGCCATAGGAGGAAAAAAAAGACAGTTATGCACATAGAAACAAAGGAAAGTATGACAGCAGATTTCTCATCAGAAAAAATGTAAGCAAGAGTAGCAATATCTTTAAAGTACTTTAAAATGCCAACCTAGAATTCTATATCAAGTGAAAATATCTTTTAAAAAAAATGAAATGAGTTTTTCAGACATACAAAGCTGAAAGAATATTAAAGAAAAGGCTTCAGGCAGAAAAAAAATTATACCAGGCTGAAACATGGATAAACCCAAAGAAAGGAAGAGCAACAGAAATGATGACTACAAGGGTAAATATTTAATACTTGTTTCTTATTATTTAAATTGCTTTAAGATAACTATTTAAACAAAAATAACAACAGTGGTTTATAACAAGTATAAGTAAACTATATGACAACACTAACAAAAAGGACAGGATCGGGAGAAATGTAAATAAACTATTGTAAAGTTCTTATACAGGAGTGGCATAATATCACTTGAAGGTAGATAAATTAAAGATGTTTGCTGTCAAAGATAAAGAAATCATTAAAATAACTAAAAGTATACAACTAAAGAAATGAAATGGAATCATAAAAATACTCAATCCAAAAGAAGTCAGATAAAGAAGAAAAGGAGAATGGGACTTCCCTGGTGGTTCAGTGGTTAAGACTTCACACTCCCAATGAAGGGGGCCAGGGATCGATCCCTAGTCAGGGAACTAGATCCTGCATGCTGCAACTAAAAGCCCTCATTCCACAACTAGAAGATCCTGAACGCCACAACTGAAGATTCCACATGAGGCAACAAAGACCCAGCTCAAAGGAAG
>NW_020175490.1:3784683-3836592 GCF_003031525.2 Neophocaena asiaeorientalis asiaeorientalis | reverse complement strand
GGAGGGAGGGAGGGAGGGAGGGAGGGAGGGAGGAAGGAAGGAAGGAAGGAAGGAAGGAAATATTTTTTAAAAAGAAGAAAAAGAATAAAAAACAGATAAGACAGAGAAAACAAACAGGAAAATTCCAGATTTGAATATAATTATATCACAATATACATAAATGGTCTAAACACCTGAATTAAAAGGCAGAAATCATCAGATAGATACAAAAGCAAAACTACAAGAAATGCACTATAAAGACATAAATGTTAAACATAAAATGATGGAAGAAGATGTAACATGTTTTAACACTAGTCAAAAGAAAGCTGAAGAGGTTTACTAAATATCAAATTAGATTACAGAGCAAAAAGTATTGCCAGGGACAAAGAAAGTCATTTCATATGAAAAAGAAGTCAATCCACCAAGAGTACAGAAGAATCCATAAATATTTATGCACCTAATAATAGAGCAACAAAATACATAAAGCAAAAACTGACAGAATTCCAGAGAAATAGACAAATCTACAATTATAGTTGCTGATTTCAAGACCCCACTCTCAATACTAGACAGAATAAGTAAAGAGAAAATCAGCAAGGATATGGAAGACCTGAATAACACTAGCAACTAATATGACCTAATCAACATTCACAGAATACTCCACCCAACAACAGAATACACATTCTTTCCAAGTGCATATAAAACATTTACCAAATAGACGATATCCTGAGCCATAAAACAAGTTTCAATAAATATAAAGGGATTCAAACCATACAAAGTAAGTTCTCTGACCACAGTGAAATTAAATTAGAAATTACCAAAGACATCTGCAAAAATCCTCAACTATTTGGAAACTAACTAATTAAACTAACTAAAACTAATTTAGCACACATGTAAATAACCCATGTGTCAAGAACAAAATCAAAGAGAAATTTAAAAGTATTTTCAACTGAATAAAAATATAAACACAACATATCAGAATTTGTGGGATGATGCTAAAGCATTACTTACAAGGAAATTTATAACACTAAATACTTATATTAGAAAAAAAGATCTCAAATCAATGATAACAGCTTACAACTGAAGAAAGCAGAAAAAGAACAAATTAAATCCAAAGTAAGCAGAATATAAGTAATAAAAATCAAAGTGGGGGCTTCCCTGGTGGCGCAGTGGTTGAGAGTCCGCCTGCCGATGCAGGGGACGCGGGTTCGTGCCCTGGTCCAGGAAGATCCCACATGCCGTGGAGCGGCTGGGCCCATGAGCCATGGCCGCTGAGCCTGCGCATCTGGAGCCTGTGCTCCACAACGGGAGAGGCCACAACAGTGAGAGGCTCGCACACCGCCAAAAATAAAAAAAAAATCAAAGTGGAAATAAAAAACAGAAACAGTAAAGAAATTCAATGAAACTAAAAACTGGTTAAGACAATCAGTAAAATTGATAACTTCTAGCCTGACTGATCAGGAAAAAGAAAGATACAAATTACCAATAAAGAAATTATAGAAATTATAAAAGTAAAATGAACACACATTATGAAAAGCTATCTGGAAGGCAAATAAGCACCTGAAAAGATGTTCAACGTTAACAGTCATTAGGGGAACACAAAACCATGAGATACTGCTACACATCCTCTAGAATAGTGAAAATTAAAAAGACTGACTATTCCAAGTTCCTGCAAGAAGGTAGAGGAATTGGAAGTCTAATACACTGCTGGTGGTAGTGTAAAATGATACAACCACTTGATAAAACAGTTTGGCAGTTTCTTAAAATTTAAATATATAGTTATCATATGATCTAGCCATTCTTCTAGGTATTTACTCAAGGGAAAAGAAAGTGTATGTTCATACTAAGACTTGTACATGAACGTTTAAAGCTTTACTTATAGCAGCCAAAAACTAAAAACATTCTAAATGTCAACCAGCAGGTGAATGGAAAAACAAATTGTGGAACAATATATCTGCTAATGGCATGCTATCCATCAACAAAAAGGAACGAACTATTGTTACATGCAATAACATGGATGAAATTCAAAATAATCATGCTGAATGAAAGAAGCCAGCCACAGCAAAAAAAAAAAAAAGTGTATAAGGTATGAGGTATGATCCCATTTATATAAAACTCTAGAAAATACAAACCAGTCTATAATTTAAAAAAAAAAAAAAAGATGAGTAGGTGTCTAGGGGGGTTGCTAGGGTGTGTGGAGAGGCAGGAGGGATGATTATAAAGGGCACCAGGAAATTTTTGGCATGGTTTTATTAGAATATACACATTTCAAAAACTTACCAAACTGTACACTTTATATACATATGCAGTTTGTACATATGCAGTTTTATGTAGATTATACTTCAATAAATTGTTGTTTTTAAAAACCCTCAAAGGGAGTGATAAAAAAAATTTAAAGCAGAAAAAAATCAGTCATAATCACAAATATTAAGAATATATCGATATTACTAGTTTTCCTCCATATCTAGATTTTATCATACTTTATTGAAATTAACCTGAGTTTTCAACATATATTCTGAGAAAGTAATAGCAAAACATACAAAGAGCTCAAAATCAAAACTTTAACAACCATATGTTGAAATTATATTTAAATACTGAATTCCTTTTGGGCAAAAAAAAAAGAAATCTGTTAATAGACAGCATTTGAGTTTGTTTTTATTTTAAAGACATTAATCTCTGCAGGAAATCCAAAAAAAACCCATTTCTACTCATATTGGTGAAAGGAAAGGCAATACTATGGTGCTTAGATTAAGAAATGTAAAATATTTCAGGTAAAGCACCATTAGAAAAAACATATTTTTGTTCCCTCTCAAGTTCCCGCAGTCTACATTTTTAAAACCAATGCAGTGGGGACCCTGCAGTCGTGTAAGCAGGAGAACGTTATTCGTTTTTTATATGCTTTAATAAAAGATATTGCTTGTATCATTAGTTGTACGTTTTTTGTATAGAAAATATTTTTCAGTAACTTTTTTCAGATTAAATTCTGAGGTATACATCATTTTTATTGTATTGTAAATGTAATTTACTTGAATTTCAGGCAACCCAATAATATTTCTACAAAAATGTCAATAAACATGAGATGAATAGCAGAAGGAATTTGTCAAAGTCATATGATTTAAGTTCCAAGGAATATCTCTGATACAAAAACAACCTCCCTTGTTACTTCATTCTTTGTCACACAAGACCAGATAATTTTTTTCAAATTTGAATGAGTAAAAGAAACAGGCTATTTCTCTCACTTTGTTTCTAAGGATGACTTAAAGGAAACGTGCACATGGAATAATTTTAAGGCAATTTTATTCCAAAGGTTAATTAATTTTTTTTGTAAAACTAAAATATGCTTATAGCAGTAAGTCATAACAATGAGAGACATTTCAATTTTATGAGCTGTGTGTAAACCAAATTGCCACATCACTCTTTGTGTGTATGTGGTCCATATACAGATGAAAAGGAACACCAATATTCTGGGAACCATATGTTAAAAAATAACTGACTTAAGTCATCAAGAAAGAATTCCTAAAATTTTTTCGCATCACCCACACCCCTAGCCACATTCTCCTCTTCTTTAATGTTTCCACTCAAGGCTAATCCTTCTCTACTTGTGTGAGTACACTGGATCATACATAGATCCACACTAACCTTGAAATCCTGCTGAATTACCTCATCCATCATCATTCTATATGTTTAGCTTCTTCTAAAACTGATACCAACTCTTTTCCACTAATATATAAACATACTCAAGTATCTGCACCTTAAAAAAAATAGGAGTGAGGGAAGCACTTCATTTCACCCATGTCTCCCACATACACTTTCTATCTCTACCATATCATAACCCATCGTCATAATTTACACTATGAAATCTGGCTTTTAAATCCTCTTTTACAATGATAATATTCTTGATTAAATTGCTGAAGACCTGTATTATTGTCTGTCCAAAGACACATCTTTGTCATTTTATCAGACTCTTCCCTGTTTTTGAGAAACTTTTTCTCTTCACTTTTCAGTATGCAAGCTTAAAGAATCAATCAAGAGAGGGAAATAAAGAAGGTATGCTGACGTCCAACCAAAGCTTACAAGTTTCAGGAAGATAACTGGAATCTCAAGAGACCTTTAAAGAGGCAACTTTCGTGGTCATGAAATTCATACTCCACACATCTTTTTTGGTTTTGTTTTGACCGAACTGGGGGGAGTTTATTTTCTAACAGGAATTGCTTATTAGTATATGGAACGTAGATCAGGATAAATGAGATGATACAGAAGAATTCTGAACATCTCTGATATTTTCAGTATTAACAGATACTTAAACACACTTAGTATTGATAGAACAGTAATAGGTATCAAGTAAAGACATTAAAATTAAAGTTCTTGGGCATCAATGACTGAAGAACACATTATTGTTAATACCATAGCAAAGACACTGCTCTGCAACAAACAGCATAGACTCTTCCATTTATAATGGAAGACTCTAAGCATAATGACGGGCAGATGCTCTGAAAGAAACATCACCATGACATCTGCAATTATCCTATAAAAATAAAAATGTACAAGCGCTTCTCATTTTCCCAGATTACTGCTATATTTCAAAAGCCCTCTTCACAATTATTTTCTAAAAAGCAAATCCAATTTTCCCACTAAAACGGGGTCTCTTTACAACACACACACAACACAAACTCTGGCTGAAAACTTCTGAGGAAAAAATAATTTAAAAAGCTCCAGCCCAATGACATTTCAGAAACCTTGAGTATATTGCAATTATTCTTTGTCTGCTGACAGTATTCAAAGATCTTGCCCCTTTAATTCTTCTTTTCTTACCACTTGTTCTCAAAACTTTCTCCCCTAAGGATCTCATGACTAAACTCAAACCCTTCAGAACCTGGTATCCTTCTCTTGTCCTCCTAGGCTATCACAGCAAACTCTGCCAAGGTTTCTAACCTTTTTAACCTTATATAATATTTTATATGAGTTAGTTCCTGATATCAACTTAGATAAAATCTAAATTAAAGACATCACATTAGTTTTTGTTCATATTATGTACTATCCTAGGTTTCAAACTCTTGAATATATATAGCTAATATATTTTCCAATAAAGCAAAATTATACACAAACACATTTTGTTTCTAAGAATAAAAAGCTTAAGATTCTTAATCACATGGGCCACTATTAGAGGATGTCTTCCAGCTACTTAAGGGCCTAAAAAACACAAAGGAAAAGAATGATAAATCAGATCACAATAAGAATGAGTGAAAAAATAGATGAAAAAAGTAAAAACACAAAAGGAAGAAATCTAAAGATGATGAAAAATTATATATATCACATGACAACTATAGAAGTGCTCACAAAAAAAAACAAAACCTCAAGAACTAGGTAAAATATATGACTGGTTAATAAAATAAAATTAACAACATTTATAAAAATATGCCAAACTTCACCCATACTTACATAAATGCAAACCAAAGAAAGCCTCTGTTCCTCAACTATGTATCTATGGCAAAGATTAAAAACCTCAATAATACTATCAGCAAAGAAGAGAAAAATCATTCTCATACATGACTGGTAAGAGTGTAAATTGGTTAGTACAACAAAATATATAAATATAATTCCACTCCTTGGAATTTATTTTACAGCTATATTTAAGTAGTATGCAAAAGTACACATACAAAACTATTCACTGTAGTATTATTTAGAGCAACAAACTAGAAATTACCTTAAAGTCCATCAATAGGAAACTGATGAGAAATACTAGTTTATCTCTAAGCTTTACAACAGAATATCAGAGACTTCAAAATGAAAAAAAATGCATACATATGGGCTGGTGTGAAAAGGTCTTTAAGATAATACTGATTGGAAAAAATATGATTCAGAATAGTACAGTTATCTGTTGGTATATTCCAGGACCCAATGCAGATACCAAAATCTGCAGATGCTCAAGTCCCTTATATAAAATGGCAGTCAGCCCTTCAGTATCCATGGGATCCCCATCCTTAGATTCAACCAATCAGGAATTGAAAATATTTAGAAAAAAACTTTAAGAAAGTTCCAAAAAACAAAACTTAAATTTGCCGAGAGTTGGCAACTATTTACATAGCATTTACACTGTATATACAACTATTTACATTGTACTGAGTATTATAAGTAATCTATAGATGATTTAAAGTATATTGGAGAGGGGACTTCCCTGGCAGTCCAGTGGTTAGGACCTCGCCTTCCAATGCAGGGGTGTGGGTTCAATCCCTGGTCAGGGAGCTAAGGTCCCACAGGCCTCGCAGCCAAAAAACCAAAAACATAAAACAGAAGCAATATTGTAACAAATTCAATAAAGACTTTAAAAATGGTCCACATCAAAAAAATAGAAAGAAAGAAGGGAGGGAGGGGGGGAGAAAGGAAGGAAAGAAGGAAAGGAAGGAAGGAAGGAAGGAAGGAAGGAAGGAAGGAAGGAAGGAATTAACAATGAATATGGGAGAATGTGCGTAGATTATACATAAAAATACTACTACACCTTTTTATATAACGTACTTGAGCATCCCCAGATTTGGGTATCTGCTGGAGTCCTGGAACCAATCCCCTGGTGGATACCCAGAGATGATTATAATTATGTTATCTCTTGTAAAAAGGTCACAGACCCAAGAAATGGCCAAGTGCTATGTACAGTTGCCAAATAAAACACATGACACCCAGTTAAATTTGAATTTCAGGTAAAAAAATATATATATATTTTTAGTTTAAGTATGTCCAAACATTTTTATTTGCTACATCTGGCAACCCCAGTTACATAGCACTGTGCAAGTCACAATCTCAGTTGCCTCAGTCTCTGCATCTGGAAAATGCCCAGGTCAGTCTATAATTTCTTCTAGTTATAAAATCAGTTCTATGATTTTTTCCTAGTTCTAAAATTCATTGGTTCTAAAGCTCCCTAAAATTCTGGCATTTTATAAAGAATTCAACATACACCCAGGATAAGGTTCAGACAAATTAACAGCTTCTAACAATCCTTCACTGAATCTTTCCACTCCCTGAAAACAGGCATTCTTCAAGGTCCCACACTTGGTTTCTCACTTTATACCACTCTACATGCTCAGGAATTCTTTTTTGTTTACATATATGTGGAATATTCCTAGACTGTCCTTTCCCTCTCCAGCCAATCATGGAATTCATGGAAAGCCTCAAAACATCTGTAACATCAAAATTAACACAGCTAACAAAGAATACTGTCTTCAGACCACAACATAAAGCTTTTAATGAGTTCCTGTATTACAGTGTATCTCTCAGAAGCTTACAACATATAAACATGAAGCAATTATAGAACCAGAAGGAATATTAACAATGTAAGATTGCTTACATAGTCTGCTTAGCTGCAGTCACAGGTAAAAACCTACAGATCACCCAAATGTTAAGCCAACCCTAATGATATCAGGAAATAAGAGCCTCATCCCACTAGCAACTGGTGACTGGAAACAGTCTACCTTCCAGACAACCTGGAGTGAAGCCTGGACAATTATATATGTATACAGCCTTAGACATTCTCTAATCCCTGCCATGTTTATCCAGTCAATACAACTGGATTTCTCCTTTCGCTTCCTGGGAACAAAGCCCTGACATGAACCAGAGCCCATGTGACTGGGCCTCCCATCATTCAGTCCAGATTTTGCCAGCTTCCCTGCCTCCCTCCTGCTGAAAGCTACACACTGTGCTCTATAATCCACAGCTTCAGATGGAGTCACTAACAAAAGTGATTTACCAGACTCATGACCCCAAACCACAATGCTTATACCTACTACTGCCACCAATGAATTCTATTATTTCCTAAAACCTCTTCCTTCAGTGTCCCATTCATTTGGTGGTATTTTAAAACATATTTTAATGATCATTCAAGTATAAGTTATTTATTATCCTTTGGATACTCATTTTCTATTTACGGCTATTTCAAATAGTGCCAGCCCTATGGCTAAAGCAGGTTTTCCTAGGTTTGATCCCATTCAACCTGGGTTTCCTGATCGACTGACTCAGCCCTATATATAAGTGCTACAGGTACAAGAATAATAAAACCAATAAGTGCTGCCTATTTTCCTAATCATTATGGGTACAACCACTATCCTATCTATATTTTGCTTTCAGAACTCTAACATTAGGGGACTTCCCTGGTGGTCCAGTGGGTAAGACTCTGTGCTCCCACTGCAGGGGGTCTGGGTTCAATCCCTGGTCAGGGAACTAGATCCTACATGCATGCCTCAACTAAGGAGTCCTTATGCCGCAACTAAAGATCCCACGTGTCACAACTAAGACCCAGCGCAGCCTAAATAATTTTTTTTAAAGATATGTGTATTAAAAAAAAAAACCTCTAACATTAGCTTTAAAACCTGTCAACTATCAAAGTGGATTTCTTTCTCTGCAAAACCACCACCAAAATTCATGCTTCCCTCTGCAGGATATTTCACATATCTTTTCCACTTTATATTTGGGCTATGGCAGCATATTTTCCTTCAGTCTCCCAGACCTCCAGTAGGCATGCAATATTTACAATTATGATTATACTTTAAAATGCACCAATTTCCTTTGGAAGTAATATGGCAGTACTAACAAAATCTACCAAAATATTTCTTGTGGCATATCCATTTAAAAGAATTACTAAACTCATTTAGTTTTTTAGATTGCAAAAAAGCAATAAATTTTGAGGAAATATATAGCTACTGAATGCATCTTCCAGCTCTTTTTGTTAAATATACTGTGAAATGAAATACAATTCACAAAACAGAACTACTGAATTGTTAAAAGTGCATATCCTATCTCTTCCATCGAATTTAAGAAATAGAAAATCATAACTCATATCTAATTAGTAACTGATGCTCTAAAAATACAGTTCAGTTCCCTGAATCCTCTGGACCTTAATATTCATTTATCAGTTTAAAAAATAAATGAAAAAATACCCAGCAAGCGAAGACTTTGTATCCTGTAGGTGTTCTTTTTTCAGAGAGTCCTCTCTCAAGCTTTCACCCTGTAATTTTTCTCTCACGTCTTCTGAAACTTGTCCACGGTCAACACTGTGACTGGTTTCTAATGGTTTTCGATTTGAATGTTTCCTGTCTCCTTCTCTCTCATCAGATCGACTCCACCATGATAAACTTTCCTCACTATTCTCTGTGGATTTTTGAAAACCACAATGTACAGAATCCTGAGAGACCAGTGCTGAAGATGAACTAGATGGTTCAAAATTTCTGTCCTTGCTATGAAATGACAGTTCTGCATCAGAGGGTCTTAAGAATTTAGGTCTCAAATTTATATGGGAAGAAAACTCTTGATTTTGTTTTGGACTCAATTCTCTTCTACATGCTTCTAAAGACCCAGATCTACTATCTTTTTCATCACCACTAAACTTATCTTTATTGATATTCTTTGCAATATCTGTTGTATTATATCTATCTCTTGAACTTTTATTATATTTTACCAAGTCTGATTTTCTACTTTCCTGACTACTTTGTACTCTATCTGAGTATGCTGGTTTCCTCCACCGTTCTCGTCTACAGTCTTCTTTCATAAACGCAGTTTTCTCAGCTTCTTTTAATTTCAACTGGAAGATTTCCATTGACTAGAAAGGAGGAAAAATTAAACAAGATATTTAAAATTAAAAATGGCTCAATGACTTGTACCCCACATGCCACTATGTCACGATACACTGTCATGTAGCACAACGAAAGAAAACTCAACAATGGGTAATAAAAGACCCATACAGTCATCCTACCTGACATGGCCTGAAATATGTCCCCCCAAAATTTATATGTTGAACCCCTAATCCCTAGTACCTCAGAATATGACCACATTTGTAGACAGGATCTTTAAAGAGGTGATTACGTTAAAATGAGGTCATTGGGTTAGGCCCTAATCCAGTATGACTGATGTCCTTGTAAGAAGAAGAAATTTGGACACACAAAGACACATGAGGAATGTGCACACACAGAGAAAAGATCATGTGAGGACAGAGCAAGAAGGCAGTCATTTATGAATCAAGAAGAGAAGCCTCAGATGAAACCAAACCCTCTAACATCTTGATCTTGGACTTCCATTCTCCTGAGCTGTAAGAAAAATTTCTGTTGTTTAAGCCACCCAGCCTGTGGAGCTGTGTTTTGGCAGCCCTAGCAAGGAAACACACTACCATAAAATGAATACTTAAAAAATATGAATAACCAATGAAAAATTACCAAATAATGAAAAAATCCTGGGAGCTCAAAAGGAGCCCTTTGACCAAATGACCAGCACTAAAACAAAATGTAATTCAGAAAACAATAAAAACATAATTAAAAAATAATAATAATTCCTACAGGGCTTCCCTGGTGGTGCAGTGGTTGAGAGTCCGCCTGCCGATGCAGGGGACACGGGTTCGTGCCCCGGTCCGGGAAGATCCCACATGCTGTGGAGTGGCTGGGCCCGTGAGCCATGGCCGCTGAGCCTGCGCGTCCGGAGCCTATGCTCCGCAACGGGAGAGACCACAACAGTGAGAGGCCCGTGTACCGCAAAAAATAATAATAATAATAATTCCTACAGTCAGTGAGAGTCAAGATGTTACTAAAATGCTAAAACAAAATAGATTCTCATAAAAAAGAGCAGTTCAAGAATAATAAAGACTTATAATTAAACTATGTTCAAAACTATGCATGTAGTGAGTAGAAGAATAGAAAGTGTTGAATCCAAATTTGTGAATTCAACACTAGCCTGGGAATTTGCTATACTTAGGAAAAAATGGTAAATTGATTTAAGTTACAGGGAGAAGACACATGAACAATTAATTCTACAGAATCTAATATGCATATGCTAGTACTTTCAGAAAGAAAAAAGCAAAGATAATAGGAGCATTAACAAAAAAAAGAGAGAAAATTTCCTCAGCTAACTTTCTAGATCCAAAGGGCTCACCCAACAGTCTTAGGGGAGGAGAGAAAGTGAAGCATACAAAGACTCATACATAAAAAATCCTAATTCCTGAGTCTCAAAATTCATTCAGAAAAAAAATTCTTCACAAAGATTGGATCAGGGGAGAAGGGAGTGTGAGCATGTAAACAAATGCGAGTTAGGTAAATAACACATTGCCTACAAAGGAAAGAAAGACTGCTATCAACTATTCGCTTACAATACTAAATGCTAGAAGATAATGGAATAAAGATCAAATTTTGATAAAAAATTATAAGGCAATAGTAATTCTATATACAGAATTCAATTCAGTCAAATTATCCTTCCTTGATATGGACAAAAGAAAGTCATTTTCCAAAATGAAAGGAATCAAAAAGTAAATCACTTACTAATTCTGGGGGGAAAATTACTCAGGATCATTAAGCCAAACCATAAATGAATTAGGGCAAAGATCTCTGAAAAAAGGAATGCATGCTATAAACCAAATAGCAAATGTAATGGTTAAGTCTAAATAATTGTTCTTGTAGTTGTGAAGAATATAACTGTCAAGAATCACATGCATATTTTTTAAATTTATAGTAAACTGTAATTGAAATTTCAAATTATTTCAATAAAATATGTGAGTTGAGATGGAAAGTTGTCATCTTAGTCTAGGCAGAGATAATCCATTATATTTCATTTTTTCAAATTATTTTAAAAATTCAAGTTTAACATGTTTCTTAAATTTAATGACAACATCAACAGAGTGAAACTGATGGCAGTGGGGGGGAATATTTTCATAATTTAAGCATTGCCTCATAGGCAACTTCTTTTTTTCTTGGTGATACATAAATTAATGATGTATCTACAATTAGTGGCTTCTTAGATTAAATAAAATATGGTAATAATAAAAACCAAAACAGCAGTTACCACAATTTATTCAATGCTTATTTTACTACATCTTTTGTATCATTTAAGTGGGCTCTACAAACAATGCCTAGGTTCAAATTTACTCATGAGCTACATAATCTTGGTTATTTAAACTCTGTCTGCTTCAGTTTCCTCATTTACCAAACAAGAAAATAGTAGAGAGAGACGGGGGAAGATGGCGTTAAAGCAGAAACTAACACACCATTGTAAAGCAATTATACCCCAATAAAGATGTTAAAAAAAAAAAAAAAGAAAATAGTACAATTATGGGTATTAAATAAGTTTAATTATACATGAAGTATTTTAACAGTACCTGGCAGATAAAAAGCATTCAAATTATTATTAATGTTCACAACAATTCTATGATATTGATACTAATAGCTGTGTTTTTAAAATGAAAAATAAAAATGAAGCTAAGGTCACATAGCAAGAGTAACAAACACTGTATTGAAATTCAGGACTATTTGACTACAAAGCCAATGTTTTTAACTACTATATCAAAATGCCTCACTCTGTGATTCTTAACTGTTCTAGAGCATTAAGAAATTACATAAGGGACTTCCCTGGTGGTCCAGTGGTTAAGACTTCACCTTCCAATGCAAGGGGTGAGGGTTCAATCCCTGGTTGGGGAGCTAGGATCCCACATGCCTCACGGCCAAAAAACCAAAACATAAAACAGAAGCAATACTGTAACAAATTCAATAAAGACTTTAAAAATGGTCCACATCAAAAAAACAATCTAAAAAATGAAGGTTTAAAAAAAAAAAGAACTTATATAAAAGTTCACAATTCAAAACATAAACTCATAATAACCCCTAAAAAAACATAAGAAGGAAACTAAAGGCCATGTTATGTATAAATAAAGATATAAATTCAAAATAAAATATTAACAAATTTAATGTAGTGGTATATTAAAGGAAATGCCATAATCAAATAGGATTCAAAGAATGCAAGCATGGTCCAATGTTAGGAAATGTATTCAGGCAATTCATCTCATTAACAAAAGAAAAAAAAAATCACAGTTATATCAAAGGATACCAAAAAAGTTATTTCATAAAATTTAGATACCCATTCCTAATTTAAAAGCAAAAGCAAATTAACAAAAAAACACTTTTGAATAAACTTTGAATGCAAAGATACTTTCTAAAGATGACAATCTTCATCTTAAATGCAAGAAGTTATCACTTAAACACAGAAAGAAAAGTGTTATTAATCAAAGTTCTGAAATTCTACTTCAAGAATACAAGAAAGTTGAAATATTGTAATACCGAGTAGCAAAAGCAAAAGTAATCACCATTTGCATATAACTATATTCCCATATAACCCAATTAAAAAAAAAACACTATAGATTTAATGACAAGAGTTAAAAAAAAATGGGCAGACTAGCACCAGGCAAGTCAGAAAACATAAGAGAACAAAGATTCAGCATACAATTGAAAAAAATAAAAATATCTTAGGGTACATGCATTAACAACTGAATGGAGAAATGTACTGAAGAGCATAAATAAAAATCTGAATTGACTGTGGTGACCTAAATGGGAAAGAAATCCGAAAAAGAGGGGATATATGTATAGGTATAGCTGATACACTTTGCTGTACAGTAGAAACTAATGCAACACTGTAAAACAACCCTACTCCAATAAAAATTTTTAAAAATTTTGAATTGAGAAATAACCAGTATTTTAGGATGAGATTACTCAACATTATAAAGGCATTAATTGTCTTTGATTTATCTATACATTTAATTAAATTTAAATCAAAATTCCAAAATGAGTTGTAAATTTATAATGTATTTTGGAAAACTGTTTCTTTTGAGCTTGAACTTGACAAAATTGATTCTAAATTTAACAACAAAAAAAAGCACACATAAGAATGTAAAGTTACTTTTTAGTGGCTAATAAAAGAAGACTTACCCCGTCACATAGTAGGTGTTCACTAATTATTTGCTATCTGCATGAGTTACTGAAAACTACAGTAATTAAAATAGTATGATACTAATTCCAGGAAACAACAAAAAAATCAATAAAATAGATTTGAGAGTAAAGAAATAGACTGATTTTATAAAAAATGATGTAATATATAATAAATGTGTCATTTCTAATTAGTGGGAAAAAATAATTCATTCAATATATTATAAATGACTATCTAAAGACTTAAGGAAAGTTAAATGCTTACTTTAAACTATACACAAGTATGTATTTCAAAAATATTAAAGCTATCCATAAAAATAAAACTGAACAAGTTCTCAAAGGACATATAGGTGTGCATTTTTATGATCTTGGGGGTGGAGAAGGCCTGCCAATGAATTATACCAATAACATTAAGTCATAAAAGAAAAACCTGATAGGTTTTGTTCGTAAAAATATTTAAAATATATTCATAGCAAATATAAACAAAGTAAAAAATGAACATGAAACTAACAGGAAGAAATTTGAACAGACTTATTAAAAGGTCTTAAATTAATATCCCAAAATGGGTAAATACCATCAATAATCAATCAAATGGCCAAAAAAATATGAAAAAATATCCCACTTTGCTAGTAAACAAATGTATAAAAATAAAAGCAAAGAAAAAGTCTGCTTACCAATCACAGTAGCACAGATTATAAAGAATGATAGTACTACTATTGAAAACCATGTAACAAAAGTCATTTTACTGACAGTATAATTTCTTCAATATTTCTGTACAGAAATTTTGCAATACATATCTCACTTTAAGTGTCTATATCCTCTAAATTGACAATTTCCCTTTTAGCAATTCATGTAAGAAAATAACCAGGTAAGTATGCAAAATGCATTGGAAAAGATGATCAGCACAGTGTTGTTTAATAGGGGAGAAAATAAAAATATATAAATGTCCCTCCACTGACAATTAAATAAATAATGGTAAAATCATATAAATATATATATGTAAATATTAAGAGGTCATTAAAATATATACATTTACTGGCATCCAACTATGTTTGTGTAAGTGAAATTTTGCGGTACACGGGCCTCTCACTGTTGTAGCCTCTCCCGTTGCGGAGCACAGGCTCCGGACGCGCAGGCCCAGCGGCCATTGCTCACGAGCCCAGCCGCTCCGCGGCATGTGGGATCCTCCCAGACCGGGGCATGAACCCATGTCCCCTGCATCGGCAGGTGGACTCTCAACCACTGCGCCACCAGGGAAGCCCGAGCCTACTTTTATAAAACTGTTTATTTTAAAAGTATATAATAACCAGAAAAAAAATCTAAAAAAAAAATCAAAATATTAACAAAGATTCTCTTAAAGCAAAGGATAATTTTTCTCTCTCACTTTTTTTGTTTGCCTACTCCTTCCTAAGCCTTCTTTCTTCTGAAATTAAAAAAGAAAAACAGGATATCAATAGCTACTGAAACAGAAAGATTATTCACCCATGGTAAATGGGGGAGCTGGTTCTAAAATATACTGCGGCATGATTCCATTGTTTTGTACATACACATACACACACAAACACACACACACACACACACACACGGTAATCATGTCATGATGTATGTAAGTGAAATCATTATGCTGCATATCTTAAGCTTATATAGTGCTGTTATGTCAAGTATATGTCAAGTATGTCAAGTATATTTCATAAAACTGGAAGAAAAAATAAATATCACTTTTTAAAAGCACACGCTCTAAACAACAACAAAAAAACTGTTACAATCTGAAACTCCGGAATACAACAAAAACTCTGAAATAAAATAAAATCTCTGATATACACAAAATTTTTAACAGTGGTTATGTCCAGAGGTATACTATGGAGGCTTTCCTATATTATTTAAATTTCCTCACAAGAAGAAAACGTTGCTTTTACATTAAACACATGCATACTTAAATTTTACATACTTAAGTTTTATATTCATTGAGTTTTATATTCAAATATGCTACATAGGTTTACATAAAAATGAAAAGGAAAAAAAATGGCTATAGCAATATACACATTTGAAATTTAGTATCAAGTCAATTCAAAAGTATTTCCTGGCACAAAACACTGACAAAGTTAATTTCTCATATAACTCTGAAAATAATATGTATCTCCTTAATACTCACCCCATATCTTTCAGCTACAATGTCTTCTAAATTTCTATTTTGTTTCTCAGCTTGTTCCTTCATTCTTTGGTAAGACTTCCTTAGCCAGCTTAAACCACCATCTTCTACTACTGAAATTAAATTCCAATATTAAATGTCAGTTATACTTTTCACATGGTTATGACAGAATACTTATTGCTACTACAATGATTTCTAACTATAAAAGTACATATTATTCCTTGAATATATAAAAATCATAAATACATTTAAAATTCAACATATACTTGAGTGCCTATATATGTAAGGTACAGTTCTACAATTATGAGGAAGGAAAAAATAAAACTACCCTCAAAAACACTGCCATCTAAGAGAATGAGAATAAAAAGACATAAATAATTATAACAAAGATAATATTTGATAAGTATTATAAAGAGCTATAAAGTTATATAAAAATGAAAAAAAGGCACGATTGCCTCTAAATGTGAGGTCAGGGAAAATTTCACAAACCAGGCTGAAAAAATGAGTTGGATTTCTATAATAAAAGATAAGAGTAGGAAGGGCATTCCTAGAAATAAATAAGGAATAAAGGTACACACATGGGGTGGAAAAGCTCTTTCAGATACAACACAAAGAACAAATAAGGAGCTGAGAGCAGTCAAGAGGGTGGAATAGGAGGACCTGGGGTTCACTTCTCCCCACAAGTACATCAAGAATATATCTACAAGTGGAACAATTTGCATAGAGCCCCTGCTGAACACTAGCAGAGGATCCTGGACACCTAAAAGGACAAGAGAAGATCCCTGTGTAACCAGGTAGGATGAAGGAGAGAAAGGGAAGAAAAGGAAAAGAGGAAACGGGATGGAATCCACACTCCTGGTGAGGAGCTGAAGGAGAGGAGAGATTACCAAACCCAGGGAGGCCCCCTTACCAGTGGCAAAATATGCTGAAATAGAGGGGTGGATTCAGGGGCTATTGTAAGAAAGGGCAGTGGCTGATCTGTGGCAGTCAGAAGAGAACAAGACTTCCATGGACAGTCTGTACCACGGCCCTGCGCACCTCAGCCTGAGATGGGTGTCTGCCAACGTGGGCAGGGGCTGGGTGCTGATGCGAGATGTTAGGAGAGCAGACCCAGGGAGAGGACTGCTGTTGGCTGTGTGGATACGGCCTGAAGGGACGGGAGTGAGGAGCTCTGCAGCTGGGAATGCTCCTGGAAGAAGTAGGACTGCCTTAGAAGCAAGGCGCCACTGTTGAGTGGCACACAAGGGGCAGGGCCCCCATCGCAGCCTCTCTCCCCACACGCCAGCCCTGGCCTCCATGGCTACTGGGAGGGATTCCCAACAGAGTGCCCACGCCCCAGTCATTGCAACCTTGTCCCCCTCACACCTGAGCAAGTGCACATGCCCCAGTCATAGGCACCTTATTCCCTCCTGCCTGAGCAAGCATGCATGCCCCAATTGATCACCACCTGTGGCCAATCCCACCTAAGCGAGTAAGAGTCTCCCACTCAGTTGCTGCCTTTGCCCCCACTTGCCTGGGTGGAGAGCAGATGCTTGAGGTTAGCCCACACACCGAGATGGGACCGAAACCAAAACTGAGCCCCCACGGCTGTACGACTAAGGAAGAAGAATTAAAATCTCTCTGTGCAGCTGCACAAGCCAGATTTAACCCCCATGATCAGCCTGGTATATCCAACACCTGCAGAACAACTGAAGAGATGAGTGCTCCCAGAACTGAGATGGGTCTAGCTTTGGCAGCTGTGGACTTTGGGGACATGTGCACATGGGAGTTGGGGCAGGTCAGAATCTGTGTTGCAACCACACTGCCCAGAGCAGGTCCAGAAACTTACCTGAAAGGTCTTTGAGGGCCTCCTGGGGAGGTGGAGGTTGGAAATGGCTCACCATGGGGGCAAAGACACTGATAGCAGAGCCCCCAGGGAATTATTTTGTTCTGTTTTGCTGTTTTAATTAATTCATTTAAAATTTTATATGTATTTTTTATTGGTCTATTGGGTTTTTTTGTTTGTTTTGTCATTTTTGTTTCTTTTTGTCTTTTTTTCTTTTTTGTTTTGGAGCTTTTTTTCTCTTTTTCTGCTTGTTTCACTTTGTTTTCTTGTCATTTTTGTGTGTTTATTTTTTGTAGTCTTTGCTTTTTGTGTTGTTTCTCTTTTGTTTTTGTTAGTTCTGTTTCTATTGTTTGTTTTCATTTTGAGGTATTTTTGTTTGGTTGGTGGTTGTCTACTTTATTATTTGTGGGGCTTTTTTGGATCTTTTGGTTTTGTTTGCTTCTTTTTGGTTTTCTGTTTCTCTTGGTTTTTGTCTCTTTTCTGTTTTTTTTTTGTTGTTTTTTGTTTGTTTTTGGCCACACCACGTGGCTTGCAAGTTCTTCCTTGGTTCCCCAGCCAGGGGTTGAAACTGAGCCCTGTGGTGGAAGCATGAAGTCCTGGCCACTGGACTTCCAGAGAATTCCTGGCCCCAGAGAATATTAATCAGTGTGAGCTCTCCCAGAGGTCCTCATCTCAGCAACAAGACCTGGCTCCCCACAACAGCCTGCAAGCTTCAGTGCTGGATGTCTGAGGCCAAACAACCAGCAAGACAGGAACACAACCCCAACCATCAGCAGACAGGCTGCCAAAAGTCATCCTATGCTCAAGACACCCAAAATACAGCTCTTGCCACAGCCCTGCCCACCCAGCTCCAACCACCAGAGCACAGGCATCAGTCCCTCCAACCAGGAAGCCTACACAAGCCCCTGGACCAACGTCACTCACAAGGGGGCAGACACCAGAAGCAAGAGGAACTACGACCCTGCAGCCTGCGGAAAGGTGACAACGAACATAGTAAGTTACACGAAATTAAAGAACAGAGGAATATGCTGCAGACAAAGGCACAAGATAGAAACATACAAGATCAAATAAATGAAAAGGAACTAGGCAATCTACCCAAAAATAATTCATAGTAATAATTGTAAAGATGATGCAAGATATCAGAAACAGAATAGAGGCACGGATCAAAAATATACAAGAAATGATTAACAAAAAACTAGAGGAACCTAAGAACAAACAGTGATGAACAATAATGAAATGAAACTACCCTAGAAGGAATCAGTAGCAGAATAATTGAAGTAGAAGAACGGGTAAGTGAGCTGTAAGACAGAATGGGGGAAATCACTGCAGTGGAACAGAATAAAAAAAGAAATTAGGACAGTCTCAGAGACCTCTGGGACAACATTAAAGGAACCAATATTCAAATTATAGGGGTCCCAGAAAAAGAAGAGAAAGAGAAAGAGTCTGAGAAAATATTTGAAGGGATTATAGTTGAAAAGTTCCCTAACATGGGAAAGGAAATAGTTGCCCAAGTCTAGGAAACACAGAGAGTCCCATACAGGATAAACCCAAGGAGAAACATGTTGAGACACATATGAATCAAACTAACAAAAATTAAATACAAAGAAAAAATATTAAAAGCAACAAGGGAAAAGCAACAAATAACATACAAGGAAATCCCCGTAAGGTTATCAGCTGATATCTCAGCAGAAACTCTGCAAGCCAGAACGGAGTGGCAGTATAAATTTAAAGTAATAAAAGGGAAAAACCTACAACCAAGATTAATCTACCCAGCAAGGCTCCCATTCAGAATCAACTGAGAAATCAAAAGCATTACAGACAAACAAAAGCTAAGAGGAAATTCAGCACCACCAAAATAGCTTTACAACAAATGCTAAATGAACTTCTCTAGGCAAGAAACACAGAGAAGAAAAAGACTTACAAAAACAAACTGAAAACAATTAAGAAAACAACACTAGCAACATACATATCAATAATTACCTTAAATGCAAATACATCAAATCCTCCAGCCAAAGGTACAGACTGGCTGAATGGATACAAAAACAAGACATGTATATATACTGTCTACAAGAGACCCACTTCAGCTCTAGGGACACATACAGACTGAAAGTGAGGGAATGGAAAAAATATATTCCATGCAAATGGAAATGAAGAGAAGGCGAGAGTAGCAATTCTCATCTCACACAAAATAAACTTTAAAATACAGACTGTTACAAGAGACAAGGAAGAACACTGGATAACGATCAAAGGATCAGTCCATGAAGAAGACATAACAATTGTAAATATATGCACCCTATATAGGAGCACCTCAACATAAGGCAAATGCTAACAACCATAAAAGGGGAAATTGACAGTAACACAGTAATAGTGGAGGATATCAAGATCCCACTGAAACCAATGGATACATCATCCAGACAGAAAGTTAAGGAAAACACAAGCCTTAAATGATACATTAGACCAGATAACACTTAATTGATATTTATAGGACATTATATCCAAAAGCAGCAGAAAACATTTTCTTCTCAAGTGCACATGGAACATTCTTCACAATAGGTCACATCTTGGGTCACAAATCAAGCCTTGAAAATTTTAAGAAAACTGAAATCATACCAAGCGTCTTTTCTGACCACAACGCTATGAGATTAGAAATCAATTACAGGAAAAAAAAGAACTGTAAAAAACACAAACATATGGAAGCTAAACAATATGTTATTAAATAATCAATGGATCACTGACGAAATCAGAGGAAATCAAAAAATACCTAGAGACAAAGGACACCAAATACACAACACTGCAAAATGTATGGGACACAGCAAAAGCAGTTCTAAAAGGGAAGTTGATAGCAATACAAGCTTACCTCGAAAAACAAGAAAAATCTCAAGTAAACAACCTATCCTTACATCTAAAGCAACTACAGAAAGAAAAACAAACAAAACACAAAGTTAGTAGAAGGAAAGAAATCATAAAGATCAGAGAAGAATAAATGAAATAGACACAAAGAAAACAATAGCAAAGATCAATGAAACTAAAAGCTGGTTCTTTGAGAAGATAAACAAAATTGATAAACCTTCAGCCAGGCTCATCAAGAAAAAAAGGGAGAGGATTCAAATCAATAAAATTATAAATAAAAAAAACAGAAGTTACAATGGACACCACAGAAATAGAAAGGATCATAAGAAATTAGTACAGGCAACTCTACACCAATAAAATGGACAACGCAGAAGAAATGGACAAATTTGTAGAAAGACAGAAGCTTACAAGACTGAACCATGAAGAAACAGAAAATATGAACAAACCAATCACAAACACTGAAATTGAAACTGTGATTACAAATCTTCCAACAAAAGTCCAGGACCAGATGGTTTCACAGGCAAATTCTATCCAACATTTAGAGAAGAGATAACACCTACCATTCTGAAACTCTTCCCAAAAATTGCAGAGAAAGGAGCACTCCCAAACTCATTCTATGAGGCTACCATCACCCCGATACCAAAACCAGACAAAGATACCACAAAAAAAGAAAATTTATAGGTCAATATCACTAATGAACATAGACACAAAAATCCTCAACAAAATACTAGCAAGTCGAATCCAACAGCACATTAAAAGGATAATACACTCTGATCAAGTGGGATTTATCCCAGGGTTGCAAGGATTCTTCAATATACACAAATCAAACAACGTGATACACCACATTAACAAACTAAATTTATAGGTCAATATCACTAATGAACATAGACACAAAAATCCTCAACAAAATACTAGCAAGTCGAATCCAACAGCACATTAAAAGGATAATACACTCTGATCAAGTGGGATTTATCCCAGGGTTGCAAGGATTCTTCAATATACACAAATCAAACAACGTGATACACCACATTAACAAACTAAAGAATAAAATCCATATGATCAACTCAATAGATGCAGAAAAAACTATAACGAAGTTCAACACCCATTTATGACAAAAAAAAAAAAACTCCAGAAAGTGGGCTTAGAGGGAACTTAACTCAACATAAAAGAGACCATATACAACAAAAGCTACAGCTAACAATTAGTCAATGGTGAAAAGCTGAAAGCATTTCCTCTAAGATCAGGAACAAAGCAAGGATGACTCAGAACGGAGTGGCAGTATAAATTTAAAGTAATAAAAGGGAAAAACCTACAACCAAGATTAATCTACCCAGCAAGGCTCCCATTCAGAATCAACTGAGAAATCAAAAGCATTACAGACAAACAAAAGCTAAGAGGAAATTCAGCACCACCAAAATAGCTTTACAACAAATGCTAAATGAACTTCTCTAGGCAAGAAACACAGAGAAGAAAAAGACTTACAAAAACAAACTGAAAACAATTAAGAAAACAACACTAGCAACATACATATCAATAATTACCTTAAATGCAAATACATCAAATCCTCCAGCCAAAGGTACAGACTGGCTGAATGGATACAAAAACAAGACATGTATATATACTGTCTACAAGAGACCCACTTCAGCTCTAGGGACACATACAGACTGAAAGTGAGGGAATGGAAAAAATATATTCCATGCAAATGGAAATGAAGAGAAGGCGAGAGTAGCAATTCTCATCTCACACAAAATAAACTTTAAAATACAGACTGTTACAAGAGACAAGGAAGAACACTGGATAACGATCAAAGGATCAGTCCATGAAGAAGACATAACAATTGTAAATATATGCACCCTATATAGGAGCACCTCAACATAAGGCAAATGCTAACAACCATAAAAGGGGAAATTGACAGTAACACAGTAATAGTGGAGGATATCAAGATCCCACTGAAACCAATGGATACATCATCCAGACAGAAAGTTAAGGAAAACACAAGCCTTAAATGATACATTAGACCAGATAACACTTAATTGATATTTATAGGACATTATATCCAAAAGCAGCAGAAAACATTTTCTTCTCAAGTGCACATGGAACATTCTTCACAATAGGTCACATCTTGGGTCACAAATCAAGCCTTGAAAATTTTAAGAAAACTGAAATCATACCAAGCGTCTTTTCTGACCACAACGCTATGAGATTAGAAATCAATTACAGGAAAAAAAAGAACTGTAAAAAACACAAACATATGGAAGCTAAACAATATGTTATTAAATAATCAATGGATCACTGACGAAATCAGAGGAAATCAAAAAATACCTAGAGACAAAGGACACCAAATACACAACACTGCAAAATGTATGGGACACAGCAAAAGCAGTTCTAAAAGGGAAGTTGATAGCAATACAAGCTTACCTCGAAAAACAAGAAAAATCTCAAGTAAACAACCTATCCTTACATCTAAAGCAACTACAGAAAGAAAAACAAACAAAACACAAAGTTAGTAGAAGGAAAGAAATCATAAAGATCAGAGAAGAATAAATGAAATAGACACAAAGAAAACAATAGCAAAGATCAATGAAACTAAAAGCTGGTTCTTTGAGAAGATAAACAAAATTGATAAACCTTCAGCCAGGCTCATCAAGAAAAAAAGGGAGAGGATTCAAATCAATAAAATTATAAATAAAAAAAACAGAAGTTACAATGGACACCACAGAAATAGAAAGGATCATAAGAAATTAGTACAGGCAACTCTACACCAATAAAATGGACAACGCAGAAGAAATGGACAAATTTGTAGAAAGACAGAAGCTTACAAGACTGAACCATGAAGAAACAGAAAATATGAACAAACCAATCACAAACACTGAAATTGAAACTGTGATTACAAATCTTCCAACAAAAGTCCAGGACCAGATGGTTTCACAGGCAAATTCTATCCAACATTTAGAGAAGAGATAACACCTACCATTCTGAAACTCTTCCCAAAAATTGCAGAGAAAGGAGCACTCCCAAACTCATTCTATGAGGCTACCATCACCCCGATACCAAAACCAGACAAAGATACCACAAAAAAAGAAAATTTATAGGTCAATATCACTAATGAACATAGACACAAAAATCCTCAACAAAATACTAGCAAGTCGAATCCAACAGCACATTAAAAGGATAATACACTCTGATCAAGTGGGATTTATCCCAGGGTTGCAAGGATTCTTCAATATACACAAATCAAACAACGTGATACACCACATTAACAAACTAAAGAATAAAATCCATATGATCAACTCAATAGATGCAGAAAAAACTATAACGAAGTTCAACACCCATTTATGACAAAAAAAAAAAAACTCCAGAAAGTGGGCTTAGAGGGAACTTAACTCAACATAAAAGAGACCATATACAACAAAAGCTACAGCTAACAATTAGTCAATGGTGAAAAGCTGAAAGCATTTCCTCTAAGATCAGGAACAAAGCAAGGATGACCACTCCTGCTAATCCAACTCAACATAGTTTTGGAAGTCCTAGACACAGCAATCAGAGAAGAAAAATAAATAAAAGGACTCCAAATTGGAAAAGAAGAAGTAAACTGCCACTGTTTGCAGATGACATGACACTCACTATGCATAGAAAATCCTAAAGATGCTATGAGAAAACTACTAGCACTCATAAATGAATTTGGTACAGTTGCTGTATACAAAATTAATACATAGAAATCTCTTGCATTCTTACACACTAACAACAAAAAATCAGAAACAGAACTTAAGGAAACAACCCCATTTACCACTGCATCAAACTGAATAAAATACCTAGGAATACACCTACCTAAGGAAACAAAAGACTGCTACGCATACAACTATAAAATACTGATGAAAAAGGAAAAGATGACACAAACAGATGGAGAGATATGTTCTTGGACCGGAAGAATCAACACTGTGAAAATGACTATACTACTCAAAGCAATCTACACATTCAATGCAATCACTACCAAACTACCACTGGCATTTTTCACAGAAATAGAACAAAAAATTTCACAATTTGTATGGAAACACAAAAGACCCTGAATAGCCAAAGCAATCTTGAGAAAGAAAAACGGAGTTGGTAGAATCAGGCTCCTGGACTTCAGACTATACTACAAAGCTACAGTAATCAAGACAGTATGGTACTGGCACAAAAACAGAAATATAGATCAATGGAACAGGAGAGAAAGCCAGAGATAAACCCACGCAAATATGGTCACCTTATTTTTGATAAAGGAGGCAAGAGTATACAATGCAGAAAAACCAGCCTCTTCAATAAGTGGTGTTGGGAACACTGGACAGCTACATGTAAAAGAATGAAATTAGATCATCTCTAACACCATACACAAAAATAAACTACTCAAAATGGATTAAAGACCTAAATGTAAGGCCAGACATTATAAAACTCTTAGATGAAAACATAGGCAAAACACTCTGTGACATAAATCACAGCAAGATCCTTTTTGACTCCCCTCCTAGAGAAATGGAAATTTAAAAAAACTAAACGAATGGGACCTAATGAAACTTCAAAGCTTTTGCACAGCAAAGGAAACCATAAACAAGATGAAAAGACAACCCTCAGAATGGGGGGAAATATTTGCAAATGAAGCAACTGACAAAGGATTAATCTCCAAAATTTACAAGCAGCTCATGCAGCTCAATATCAAAAAAACAAACCACCCAATCCAAAAATGGGCAGAAGACCTAAATAGACATTTCTCCAAAGAAGGACAGATTACCAACAAACATATTAAAGGATGCTCAACATCACTAATAATTAGAGAAATGCAGATCAAAACTACAATTAGGTATCACCTCAAACCTGCCAGAATGGCCATCAGCAAAAAATCTACAAACAATAAATGCTGGAGAGGGTGTGGAGAAAAGGAAACCCTCTTGCACTGTTGGTGGGAATGTAAATCGATACAGCCACTATGGAGAATAGTATGGAGGTTCCTTAAAAACTAAAAATAGAACTACCATACGACCCAGCAATCCCACTACTGGGCATATACCCTGAGAAAACCATAATTCAAAAAGAGACACGTACCACAATGTTCACTGCAGCTCTATTTACAATAGCCAGGACATGGAAGCAACCTAAATGTCCATCAACAGATGAATGGACAAAGAAGATGTGGCACATATATACAAAGGAATATTACTCAGCCATAAAAAGAAATGAAATTGAGCTATTTGTAGTGAGGTGGATGAACCTAGAGTCTGTCATACAGAGTGAAGTTAAGTCAGAAAAAGAAAAACAAATACCGTATGCTAACACATATATATGGAATCTAAAAACAAATGGTTCTGAAGAACCTAGGGCCAGGACAGGAATAAAGATGCAGACGTAGAGAATGGACTTGAGGACACAGGGAGGCAGAAGGGTAAGCTGCAATGAAGTATAAGCAGCTTCTAGAGGGGTGGTATAGGGAGGTTGGGAGGGAGACGCAAGAGTGAGGAGATGTGGGGATATATGTATATGTATAGCTGAATCACTTTGTTATAAAGCAGAAACTAACACACCATTGTAAAGCAATTATACTCCAATAAAGATGTTTAAAAAAAACAACAACAGAGCTGGAGGAATCAGGCTCCCTGCCTTCAGACTATACTACATACCTACGGTCATCAAGACACTATGGTACAGTATGGTACTGGTACAAAAACAGAAATATACATCAATGGAACAGCATAGAAAGCCCAGAGATAAACCCACACATAAACCCACACACCTACAGTCACCTTATCTTTGACAAAGGAGGCAAGAATATACAATGGAGAAAAGACAGTCTCTTCAATAAGTGGTGCTGGGAAAACTGGCCAGCTACATGCTAAAGAATGAAATTAGAGCACACCCTAACACCATACACAATAATAAACTCAAAATGGATTAAAGACCTAAATGTAAGGCCAGATACTATAAAACTGTTAGAGGAAAACATAGGGAGAACACTCTGTGACATAAACCGCAGCAAGATCTTTTTCCACCCACCTCCTAGAATAATGAAAATAAAAATAAACAAATGGGACCTAGTTAATTTATTAATTAAACTTCAAAGCTTTTGCGCAGCAAAGGAAACCATAAAGAAGACGAAAAGACAACCCTCAGAATGGAAGAAAATATTTGCAAATGAAGCAACTGACAAGGGATTAATCTCCAAAGTTCACCTGCAGCTCAATATCAAAAAAGCAAACCAATCAAAAAGTGGGCAGAAGATCTAAATAGACATTTCTCCAAAAAAGACATACAGATGGCCAAAAAGCACATGATAAGATGCTCAACACCACTAATTATTAGAGAAATGCAAATCAAAACTACAATAAGGTATCACCTCACGCAAGTCAGAATGGCCATCATCAATAAGGTCTACAAACAATAAGTGCTGGAGAGGGTGTGGAGAAAAGGGAACCCTCCTACACTGTTGGTGGGAATGCAAACTGGTACAGCCACTATGGAGAACAGTATGGAGGTTCCTCAAAAAAGTAAAAAGAGAGCTACCATATAATCCAGCAGTCTCACTCCTGGGCATATATATGGAGAAAACCAGAATTCAAAAGGATGCATGCACCCCGATGATCACTGCAGCACTATTTACAATAGCCAGGACATGGAAGCACCTTAAATGTGCATCAACAGAGGAATGCATAAAGAAGATGTGGTACATATATATACAACTAAATATTACACACCCATAAAAAAGAACAAAATAATGCCATTTGCAGCAACATGGATGGACCTCGAGATTCTCATACTTAGTGACTTAAGTCAGACAAAGAAAGACAAATATCATATGATATCATTTACATGTCAAATCTAAGAAAAGGCTACAAATGAACTTATCTACAAAACCAAAATAGAGATACAGAGGTAGAAAATAAACTTATAGTTACCGGTGGGTGAGGGTGGGGGAGGGATAAATTGGAAGACTGGGATTGACACATACACACTACTATATATAAAATAGGTAACTAATAAGGACCTCCTCTACTCAATACTCTGTAATAGCCTCTATGGGAAAACAATCTTAAAAAGAGCAGATATATGTATTTGTGTAACAGATTCACTGTGCTGTACACCTGAAACTAACACAACATTGTAAATCAATTATACCCCAATAAAATTTTTTTCAAAATAAATAAATGAAATAAAATATATTAATAGTTTTTAAAAAAGAATAAGGAAATTACAGATAATACAGAACTATCTGTATTATAATAGATAATAATGCAGATATTAACACAGAACTATAATAACAATGAAACAAATTATTCTAGCTGTGATTACCAACTACGGAAATCTGAATGCCTCCAACAAACTTTATTAGGCTGCTTATATTTCCTTCTATATACATCACACTTTTCATTTGCATATAGGAAATCTAATAAATAAATCAAAACTGTTCCTGATTTTCCTTGTTCAAAAACAGAACTAGTTTAGATCATCCCTGCTCTATAACCCACAAAATACAGAGACCCCAAAAGACATGTACAAGAATCTTCATAGCAAGAAACCTGTAGTAATCCCAGCCTAGAATCAAGTGAATATACATTATAGATTATGATATACATATTCCTAAAATAGACCACTACATAGCAATGAGAATAAATGACTATATACCCAACAACACAAGTGAATCTGAAAATGGGCACAAAAGTAGCAGGAAACAAAAGAGGGCATAGTATATGATTCCAGGCAAAGCAGAATTTTGGTCCCAGAACCCTCTGGCAAGAGCACAGTGACTCAAAGAGCCACAAAGCGAATCTTTGGGATGATAATAATGTTCTGTTTCTTAAACTGTACACTGATTGCACAGATGTTTTCACTTTGTAAAAATACAATTGACCCTTGAACAGCAACATGTTTGAACTATGTGGGTTTACTTACACTTGGATTTTTTTCAATAGCAAATACTACAATATACACAACCTGCAGTTGGCTGGATCCATGGTTGGTTGAATCCACAAATACAGAGGGCCAACTAAAAGTCATATGCAAATTTTCAACTGCACAGAGGGTAGGTGCCCCTAACCCCCATGTTGTTCAATGGTCAACTGTAATCAGTCTGTATACTAAAGATTTGTGTACTTTTCTCTATACCTGTTGAACGTAAATAAAAAGTTTACTTTAAAAAAAACAGATTTTTCAATTCTGAAATTAATTCTGTCCCTCACACAAATCTCAAAAGTTTATCTTCACTAAGCTATCTCTTCTAAGATAACGGGTCTTACTTTACATGCCTAAAATACTGTGTACTTCAAATCCAGGTCTCTAGTTAACTCGATTCGCTTTTCATTTAAGTTTATTTTGCTCTTGCTTTTTCTTAATGTATACATTCTATGAGTTCAAAATTAATAATGCAGCTACTCAAGGAAGTTAGTCTAAATCTGCAATTTACACAGTGATAAGAGACAACCACTGTAAATAACACCCATGTTAATGTTCTAGCTATATAATTAAAATTTTTATTCCAAGGAGTTATCTACTGACAAACTGATGGACACAGTGAAAATTTTAATTCATGCTCATGGAGTTCTCATAGAAATGGGACCTAAGAAGGGACCAAAGAAGCCAGTTTTTATACTTTTTAGACAGAGAAACACTAAATTTATAAAAAATTTATAGGACAAAAATAACTTAGGCTTTGGGTGCTTAATTAGTGAAGAATCTAAACTGAGTTTGGGCTTGGGGTAATAAATTAAAGAAGTAACAAGGTCTGTTTGTATAGGCTTTTTGACCTCAAATTCCCTATCTCTGTTTTAAGAATTTCCTTCTACCTTCATTTTTCATATGCAATTTATTCCCTACTTTCAGGAAGACAGAGAGGAGATTCAAAGTGTCCCTCTTGCATCAGCTCTTTCTTAAGTAACTTTAATTCAAAATAATCAATATGCCATTGAGGCACACTTTGGGGCAACATACCCTGGGCCCCAACAATAGCAATAATAAAATATTTATAACAAGAGAATTCACCAAATTGAATATTTAAAAAGCAAACAAAAAATACCAACTACAGAATCATCTATCAAGAAATTCAATCCAACAAATATTTTGTGAACACTTACTATGAATATGAAAATCTATTAAACACAGAAGGAAATCAAAACATAATAAGGGGGGGCTTCCCTGGTGGCGCAGTGGTTGAGAGTCCGCCTGCCGATGCAGGGGACACGGGTTCGTGCCCCGGTCCGGGAAGATCCCACATGCCGCGGAGTGGCTGGGCCTGTGAGCCATGGCCACTGAGCCTGCACGTCCGGAGCCTGTGCTCCGCAACGGGAGAGGCCACAACAGTGAGAGGCCCGCGTACCGCAAAAAAAAAAAATAATAATAATAATAAGGGGGTAAAACATTGGTGAATGGGGTATCTACTCACTAAAAAGTAACTTTTTAAAAAAACAAACAAAAAAAATCATGAATAAGGCATGGTCCCTGTCCTATCTGAGATAAAGATATATCAAATAATTACAGTAAATTCATTGGTATGGAGCACTTAATATATACCTGTACGTGAAGTCTGTTGTTTATAAGTCAAAAATTCAGAGACTGAGTATATGCTTCCATAATTAAAAGTTATATTATTATAGACAAAATACAACCAAGTGAATCTGGGCTACATCCTCATTTTTCTCAGAAGACAGGATAATATAAAAATAGCAATAAACTGAATATCAGGAGACCTAGATTTTAGTCTTGCTGTTGTTATTAAATAGTTGTAAGACCTCAAGCAAGTCATTAACTCCTTTAAATTTTGCTTCTTAGTGTGCAAAATAAGGCAGTTGATTTAAATCAACTTTGAAACAACTTCTCAAAAGATTCTGTAAGAGAAAGCCAAAAACTAAAGAGGGAAAATAATCTACATGGATGAACAAAAATACAGAGTTATTAAGCAGGAGTATCTACTAACTACATGGTAACAGAGTCTTCTAATGAAAACCTAGAGTAACTAACCCTAGACTAAAATCAGAAGACCTGGGTTCTAGTACTACTCATATGACTATAGGCAAATAACTTGACCAATTTCAGCCTTAGTTTCCTGAACATTAGGTATTAGCTTCCTATACAATTGGGACATCTACTTTGCTACCCTCACATGGTTGCTATTGAAAATAAACTGATACAAAAACGTGTTATTCTGTAAACTTAAAAATTGTACAAATATTCCCATTACTAAAATATGATTTAAGATAATTTTGTATGGACAGTGAAAATTTATTTATTTTTCTACTTAATTTTCTCTAAGGAAAAAAATATCAAGAGTAACAAATTAGTTATTGTGTATATGGCACCTCAATCATTACCAAAAAACCTGTTGATAAAATCTTCCCAAAACATTTCATCATAAGGACAAATATTTGACAACATCATTATTAACATTTACTATATTCCAGATTCTGTGATAAATCCTCATAATAACCATGTAAGACAGGTAATACCATTATTCCCTACTACAATGTTTAAACTGGGCTCAGAGAAGTCAGGAAACATTCCCCAAATCACAGAACTAATGAGTGGAAATGCCAAAATTCTAATCCCAAGAAGTCAAACTCCAAAGTCTAAGTCCTTAAATATAAACACTATAGCACCTCTACATACCTCTTAATACTACTTTTATAACACTTTTAGGTGCCTCACAGTTTCAACTCTACCACTAGTCTAAAGAGAACGACTACACTATCTGCATACGCAGAAAAACCTACAAATCATTTTTTAAAGCTTAATTTCAACTCAGGGATCTGAACCTCTGACAGACATTCAGAGCTTTCTGTCATTCTTCCTCCTTCTAATTAAATATGAGAAAGGGAAATGGTGAAAGCATTATATGAAAGGGAAGGGAGAAAGGCTCTCTAAAACCTTTATGTACGGTCATTTTTCTCCTAGTGTCTTTGATTCTACTGGTTCAGCAAGCTGAAAGATACTACCTAAGGTAGAACTTTGGGTCTTCTCCAATCAGTGAAGTTAAGAACCTGCTGACTACATATACTCAGACAGGATTTGCCAATTCTAAGTCTTCCCTATAGATGAACTTACTGACTGCCCTCTGACAACAAGGATGGTAAAAGCTTGGATCGGCCCTACATAATAATGGTTCACTGAGAAAACTTATGATTCCCAAACTCTTAAATTTCTAAACATCAGTATTTCAAAGAGAATCTTATATGACTACAGTTATTATTATATAGCCCAGCAGACATTTCTTTATTGCCCAAGCTGAAAGGCAATAAAGAAAAGGTTATAATTACTAATAACTTCAGTAAAACTAATAAATATAAATTAAAAAGGAACCTATAACGTGGCTCCAGGGACATCTCTCATAAAACACAAAAGAATATAACAAATGGCCAAAATAAAAATAAACTATGTATAAAAAGCAGGAAAACATTCTGCTGAGAAATGACTTAAGATGAAAAGATAATTTATAATACTACTGTGTGCATACTGGGTTAATTGTAATTAATCAAACTTTTCATTGAGTTGTCAATGTAACACTTAACTGGCATATAAGTATTTTTTTAAATTATGGTGAAAGGTATGAATACGTGACACAAGTATTTTGTTTCCATCTGCTGGAAAGTAACAGCACTATCCTAACATCAATAAAATTTGTAAATGCTGGCAAAGTAAGAATTTCTGAAAATATAAAATCACATCTTTAATATTTATACATCATTTTCATGAAACTTCAGAGCTTTAATACTTTTTACATTTTGTTATAGAATGTAACAAACCAAAGGATTACATCCTTACAGAACCATACTTTTCATTAATCCATTCAAAATATAAACTCAAATATAAAAACATTATCGAATATAAAAATATTTAATAAATTTGCTAACATAGTATAGTTAAAATAATCTTCCCAAGTACTAATAATTTAAATGAGGCCTTAAAAGACTGCATGTTTTATCATTGCTTTCCTATATGTAAACTGAACCTTTAGTAATAATCCATAGATGCTCATAATATAAAACCATACAAATTTCACATCAGATAATCAATATACATCATTGTTTTGCAAATACATAAACAGACACAGATATCTGCAGACTAGATAAAAATTACAGCATCAAGCAGAATTATTTAAATAATAACTAGTGATAAAATTTAGATTTAATACATCTCAAAATCTGATTTAGATTATTATTCATTTTTGGAATTCATAATACATCTTGCCAATCTACTAGCAGACTCAGTTGATTCCCTTAGGAATCAAAATCAAAATCATCAAAATATGAAGATACCTTTAGTAACTGATGACACATTACAGTCTTCTGGTGGAAGACCTGTCCCACCATCCTTCCAGTATGGATTCAATTCTCTTTCCAGCAGTCTGAACTGGAACAAAACATTTTCAGAGGTCACAATTTTAAAATAACCCCACCATAAAATATATTAATAAATTAAAAACCTGAGACTCAGTTAACAATTGTAACCTTAGGGAAATACTTTAAAAACTCTTAAGACACACTCTTTTCCAACTTGCAGGAAATAATGTCTAAATTAACATTCATTCAATGCTTTTCTTGAATACTTACCATGAATCAGAATTGTGCTAGATGCAGAAAATGTAATAGTCAATATGCCTAACACAGCCTTTGCTAGCTTATGAGATAGTGAGGAATACAGACAATATAAAAGTAACTGTCAAGTGCTTTGAAGACAGAAGTACAGAGTGTTAAAGCCATACACAATTCAAACTCCTCTCATGCTGACAAATCAAAGACTTCCTAAAGGAAGTAATATGAGTACTATTAGACCTAAGGATGAGCAAGAATTAGCCAGTTTCTTCTGTGGGAAAAGAGAATTAAGAGGTTCAAGTGTAGGAATAAAAGCATGTTCATAAAGTCCAAGAGGAAAGAAAAAGCACTGCACCTTTAGGGAACAAAGTAATTCAGACTGGCTAAAACTTGAGAAGCATGAATGAACATCAATAAGAGATTAGGTTATAGAATAATCAGGGACTAGGCCACAGGAACCACTTTAAACTGCTATTGGAGCTTTCTGCTGGGGCAATGGTAAGTCATAAACATGATCAGCTTTGTGTTACACAAAGAGCAAACTGGTTTCAGAGTGGAGAAAAGACTGGAGAAAAGCAACATTATAGGTAGGAAACCAGTAAGAAGATTATGGTAGTAATCAGGAAAAAGATGACAGTAGCCTAGTCACAGTGCAAGTGTCTACTGTGTTCCAAGCACTATGCCAGGTACTAGGGCTATAATTAATAAGCCAGGCATAGTCCTTACCATCAAAGAAATTATGGCCTTGAGAAAGGAGAAAGACAAGCAATATTAATATAGAAGAGTGCTATGAAAGTAAGACTGCTATAGAAACATATACTAGGGGTATCCAATTTGACTTAAGGGGTCAGAAAATGCTTCTTAGAACTAATAATGGCAATTATTAGAAATAATAATGGCAATTAGATAGAGAAGAATGGAAAGAGTTAAATGTTAGCTTCCAGAACCAACCTTTGAAAACAAAAATGTTGGATAAAAAATTTTTAAAAAGCATTTAAAATGTATTCATAAGCTGACAAAAAAGGTACAGAATCTCCAAAGAACAAAATTTAAGTTAGGAATTTCCTGGTGGCCCAGTGGTTAAGATGCCGTGCTTCCACTGCAGGGGGCGCGGGTCCAATCCCTGGTCTGGGAACTAAGATCCCACATCACATGGTGTGGCAAAAAAATGGAAAAAAACAAACAAAAAAATTTTTATGTTAAAGGTTAACTTAGAGGGATAAGCAAAGTAGTAAGGATTTGACTTCTTATAATGTACACACAAAAAGATTCTGCCACCTCCCTTTTTAGCCTACTGTAAAATCTCACAGTATCTACAATTTCTTCCAGTGGTCTTATTTGGACACTTAGAGAGATACATATCAGATATTCAACAGGATAACAAAGACTAAAATTACAAACTGAGGAGGACAATTGACAACTGGTAAGACGAATTATGAGATACTATCTGAAAGTACACAAAAGACACAAGACTGAATATATAAAGAACTACCATCAGTAAGAAAAAGATAAAAAACATAAACAAGCAGTTCATACTATAAGAAATCTAAATGACAAAAAAAAGATCTCTCCTAGTAATCAGAGGAATGCATATTAATACATGAAATACCATTTCTCACACATTATTCAGCATGACATAATTTTAAAGTTTGACAATACAGATACTAAGTATGGTTAAGAAACATACATTGTTGGGGCACAATAAATTGATATAATCTCTTTGCAAGTGTTTGTGAAAGAAAATAGGTGCGTACTTAATAACTTAGCAATTCCACTTCTAAATATGCACTATGGAGAAATTTAGCACTGCTTGTAATAGTTTGTAAGAGTGAAAAACAAAATATCCATTCCAAGAGGAATGGATATTTACAGAATGGCAGAGTTAGATTATGAAAGACTATACAGTGATTGAAAGGAATGAAATAGAAATAAACTATATCAACATGAATCAATCTCTAAAACATGCTCAGACCTTCTAGTCAAGAGATTTATTAAAGTTCAGTTCATGTTGCCATGTTTGTCTCTGCTCAGGACAAACCGAAAAGATATACAAAATATAAAACACTGCTAAGTTCGAAACAAGATAAACCCATCTCTGTGGACCAAAAACAGAAGAGAAATGCAAAGCAGTAAGCATAACTGAAGCCACATGACTACTGGGCTCTATGTGCAAGCAGAAAACATTAGTCCTTAGTTCAATTTCTAAAACATAATAAATACTAAAGGTGCTCCAGCATATACAGGGGAATGGAAACAAAGCCAAGGACTGGAGTGGGGAGATGTCCTGCTTATGAAAAAAGGTTGAAAAATTGGTATGCATCTCTATGTGCTATAGACTGGTTTTATAGATATGTGCCATAGATCTGCAGCTTACAGCACAATGTGAGAAAGAAGCCAAGAAGACACAAAGACTTGAGCATTGGCTTTCAAGCTTTTCTGTGACCTTGACCCATAGAGAGATTTTCTGTGTGTATGTGTATCCAAAACAAAGGTTTTAGGAAACAAAACGTATATTTGTTACATGTAATACATGCTGATATTTTATATTTTTAAATGATGACAGCAATAAACTTCTGACTCACAATATGAAAAACATTAGCATAAAGCACAAAAGAAATGATATCCTCAATATGAAGAGGACATATGAAATCAACATGCTTCACCCTGAAGCTTCAGTTAAGGACCATCATTTTAGTCTTCTTCCTACGATCTTCATTTATTTTCACTCCCATTATAGGAATTATCATTTGATTCTAAGGCAAGGGCTGTATTTTCCTCAAAATAAACCAAACATTTATCATGTGTTAAGAATACGATGACGTAGGAAGGAGAGATCAAGATGGTGGAGTAGGAGGATGTGGAGCTCACTTCCTTCCAAGAACACAGCAAAAATACATCTACATGTGGAACAATTCTCACTGAAAACCAACAGAAGACTGGTAGAAAGACTCTTATACAACAAAGGCTGTAAGAAAAATCCACACAGATTCAAGGAGAAAGAGAAGAGAAGCAATCAAGTCAGGAATTGTGACCCTGGGAGGGGACACAGAAAAGGAAGGAGATTACATGGACTCAGAGATCCTCCCTGGGGGGTGAGCAATTCAAGCCGCATATTGGGTCCCCTAGTCCTAGGGTCCAATGCCAAGAAGACAAGTCCCCTTAGCTGATTTGAAAACCAGTGGGACTAACAGGGGGACTGTAAGAAACCTAGACTCTGCTCAGGAAGAGCACATACAAATTTGATTACTCTCAAAACAAGGCAGCAGAAGTAGACTTAAACTGCCCCAGGACTCTGGCCAGTTTCCTACAACACCCCCAGCCCATGCTCCAGCCTAAGCCGAGTGCCCACTACAGCACCACTTGCTCCATGGCACAGTTCCACACTGGGGCAAGGGATGCTGCACCCAAGAAGAGTACAGAATTGTGAGAAATGAACCCTGCTCAGATCTGGAACAGCATCTGAATGGAGTGACGGCAACCCCTGAAGGTGCTTGGCGAGGCAGCACATCAGGAGCAGTCTGTAACTCTGACTGGTCTGGGACCACCACAGCCCACTCCCTGACCGAAGCCAAGTGCCCATTCCAGCCTCTCTTGCTATGCCATGCAGCTCCAAACTGGGGCAAGCGCTACAGGACTGAGGGGAGTATGCTGTTTTGAGGGACAGAGCTAACCTGACCCAGAATGGCATCTGACGGGGGTGGGGGAAGGTGGCAGTCGCTGCAGCTGATTAGGGAAGAAGCTCATTGGGTGAGGTCTGAAACTCAGACTGGGGTCCAGAACACCACAGCCCACACCTGTCCTTTGCCGAGCACCCACTCTGGCCCCTCTTGCTCCAATACTGGTCCCCTCTGGGGCAAAGTACTGGTGCTAGGAACGAGAAGAGTACACACTTAAAGGGAATGGAGCCAGCTCACTCCCAAATAACAGGGCTTCTGCTCCAGGAACTTGGGGCCCTACACCACCTCCAATAAGGTGGTGTTGGTCACTGAGCAGAGAAGAACCCCAGGCTCACACCTGGCTCTGACTCTAGTCCCTCCATCTTCCAGCCTCACCTCCTACAAAGGTGACAGCTGCCAGCACACCCTGTGGAAAGATGTGACTCATGCTCAGGTCAGATCCAGTTCTCCCATCAAAGCCACTGGGCACATGGAGACTGCATAGAAATGCTCCCACACAAGGACACTCCTTCAAGATCAGAGTAGGTAAATGTTTCACCTAATATCACAGACACAGAGAAAGTTAAGCAAAATGAGAAGACAGAAAACTGTTTCAACTGAAAGAACAAGAGAAAAACCCTAAAGAAAACAACTAATGAAACAGCAGTGAACAACTTAATATACAAAGAGTTCAAAGCATTAATAATAGGAATACTGACTAAATTAGAGGAAAGAATAGATGAACAGAGAATTTTAAAAAGGAACTAAAAAACATTTTTAAAAGACAGAACTGAAGAACATGCTAACTGAAATGCAAAACACATTAGAAGGAACCAAAAGCAGACAAAGTGATACAGAAGAAGATGAAATAAAAATTAACTCAATCTGAACAGAAAAAGAGAAACAAGGTTTAAAAAAAATGAGAACAGTTAAGGGATCTCTAAGATAACATCCAGCATACCAACATTCACACTCTAGGGGTCCTAGTAGGAGAAGAGAGAGAGAGGCAGGGCAAAAACGTGTTTGATGAAATTATGGACTGCCAGAACCTGAAGAAGGAAACAGAAATCCAAGTACAGGAAGCACAGAGGGTACTAACCCAACCCTAAAAAAACATTAAAGCATTTTCTCTAAGTGGAAAAGTAAAAGCTACAACAAGTAAGAATCTATAGGAAAGGGAAAATCCCACTAGTAAAAGCAAATATATAGTAAAGCCTATGACTCAATCACTTAAATAGGCTCTTACTAAGATTAAGACAAAAAACTGTGAAATCAACTATATCTACAACGAACAGTTAAGGGAAAACATGAATATGTAAAATACATCATTAAAAACACAAAATGTGGTGAAGGGGTTTAGAAAAATGTAAATCGTTTAGAATGTGTTTGAACTTAAATGACTCCCAGTTTAAAACATGTAAATATAGTTATAGGTCAACATATATGAACCATATGGTAACTGCAAACCAAAAACCTGTACTACATATAAAAAATCTAAAGAAAAAGGAACACAGGCATACCACTAAAGAAAATCATCAAACTCCAAGGGAAGGAACTAAAAGAAGAAAAGAACAAAGAAGAACTGAAAAACCAACCAGTAAACAAGTAACAAAATGGGAATAAGGACACACCTATCAATAATCACTTCAAATGTAAATGGACTAAATGATCCAATCAAAAGACACAGAGCAGCTGATTGGATAAAAAAAAAACAAGACCCATCTAAATGCTTCTTGTAAGAGACTCACTTCAAACAGAAAGACAAACACATAAACTGGAAGTGACAGGATAGAAAAAAATAATTCATGCAAATGGAAATGACAAGAAAGCAGGGGTAGAAGTACTCATTTCAGACAAATTTTAAAATAAAGTCAATAAAAAAAGATAAAGAAGGGCATTATTAACAAAAAGGATTTCAATGCAAGAAGAGGAGATAACACTCATTAACATATATGTACCTAATATAGGAGCACCTAAATATATATATATAGCAAATATTAACAGACATAAAGGGAGAAATTGACAATAACAAATAATAGAAGAGGATTTTAACACCACACTTACATCAATGCACAAATCATCCAGACAAGAAAACAATAAGAAAACAGTAATCTTTTTTTTTTTTTTGCGGTACGTGGGCCTCTCACTGTTGTGGCCTCTCCCGTTGTGGAGCACAGACTCCGGACGCGCAGGCTCAGCAGCCATGGCTCATGGGCCCAGCCGCTCTGCGGCATGTGGGATCTTCCCGGACTGGGACACAAACCCATGTCCCCTGCATCGGCAGGCAGACTCTCAACCACTGCGCCACCAGGGAAGCCCAAACAGTAAACTTAAATGGTACTTTGGAACAGATGGGCTTAGTAGATATCTACAGGACATTCCATCCAAAAACAGTAGAATAAACATTCTTTTCAAGTGCATATGGAACATTTTCCAGAATAGATCACATAGGAGGCCAAACAACAAGTCTCAAGTAATTTAAGAAGATAGAAATTATATCAAGCAGTTTTTCCAACCACAAGGCATGAAACTAGAAAAAACACAAAATGTGGAGACTCAACAATATGCTACTAAAAGAAAAACCAATGCGTCAATGAAGAAATCAAAGAGGAAATCAAACAAAACCTCCAGACAAATGAAAATAACACAACTTTCCAAAATCTGTGCTACACAGCAAACGTAGTTCTAAAGGTAAGTTTATAGCAGTAAAAGGCCAACCTCAAGAAACAAGAAAAATCTCATAAACAACCTAACCTACCATCTAATGGAATTAGAAAAAGAAGAACAAAAGCAGAAAGAAAGCAATTCACAGCAGAGAGGAAATAAATAAAACAAAGAACAAAAAAGAAAAAAAAATAGAAATGACCAATGAAACCAAGAGTTGATGTTTTGAAAAGATAAACAAAACTGATAAGCCTTTAGGCAGATTCATCAAGAAAAAAAGAGAGAGGACCCAAATAAAATAAGAAATGAAAGAGGAAAAATAACAACTGCTATCACAGAGATACAAAAACATCAAAACAGAATACTATGAACAATTAATATGCCAACAAATTGGACAACCTAGAAGTAATCAACAAACTTCTATAAACATAAAAACTTACAAGACTGAATCAGGACAAAATAGACCATATGAACAAAAGATCACTAGTAGTAAAATTGAATTTGTACTTTAAAAAAATCTCAGCAAACAAAAGTTCAGGAACAAATCCATTCCTGGGAGAAGTCTACCAAACATATATAAAAGAACCAATATCTATACCTTCTCAAACTCTTCCAAAAAATTGAAGAAGAGGGAACATTCCCAAATTAATTCTATGAGGCCATCGCTAATTACCCTGATACTAAAATAAAACAAAGACACTACCAAAGAAAAAAATTACAGGTGAGTATCTCCGATGAATGAAGATCCAAATATCCTCAAGAAAATATCAGCAAACCAAATTCAACAGTATATAAAACGGATCATACATAATGGTCAAGTGAGATTTATTCCAGGGATGGTTCAATATTTGCAAACCAATCAATATGATACACCACATTAACAAAAGGAGGAAAAAAAAACACATGATCATCTCAACAGACACACAAAAAGCATTTGACAAAATTCAACGTCCTTTGGTGACAAAAACTCTCATCAAAGTTGGTATAGAGGGAAAATATCTCAACATAATAAAGACCATTTGTGACAAATCCACAGCTAACCTCATACTTGATGATGAAAAGCTGAAAACTTTTCCTCTAAAATCAGGAACAAAGGGGTTCCAAGACAGCGGAGGAGTAGGAGGATGTTGAGTTCCTCTCTCTCCATGGATGCATCAGGAATACATTTATAGATGCAACAATTCTCACAGAACACCAGCTATACACTAGCAGAAGACCTTAGACACCGGAAAGGACTATAAAGATCCCTGCATAACTGGGTAGGAAGAAAGAAAGAAGGGAGAAGGAGGAGGAGAGGAAGCGGGACAGGACCTGCATGCCAGTGGTGGGAGCTGAAGCAGGAGAGAAATTCCCTCATCCGGGGAAGCCCCCTCACCAATGAGGAAATCAGTTGGGAGAGAAGGGAAGCATTTGAGGCTGTTGATGGAGGGTGAAGCGACCGACCTGTGGCAGATGGGACAGAGTGAAAACTACACAGACAGTCTGTACCATGGCCCTAAGTGCCCCGGATTGGGATGTGTGTCCAACAGTGCACATGGGGGCTGGGAACTGGAGCATGGGGAATGGAGAGTAAACCCGGGGCAAGAACTGCTGTTGGCTGTGGGGAGATGGTGTGAGGGAACAGGAGGGAGGAAATGGCAACAGAGAATGCCTATGGAGGAAAACCAGAATGCCATGGAAGCAGGGCACTACTGATGAGTCACATGCAGGGGGTGGAGCCACCATTGTAGCCAGTCTCTCCCCACATGCCAGCGCCTAGCACCAGGCAATACAAAAGGCCCTGCCAGGGCTGGCCCTCATGAGCCTGTCGCTGGGCACTACAAAAATAGCAGACAGGGCTAGCCCTTGCACACCTGTTGCCAGGCACTAAAAACAGACTGACCAGGGCTGGCCCTCGCACGCATGCCACTGGGCACTAGAAAAGGTTCCCACTAGGGCCATATCTCTTGCGGCCATGGCCGCCAGCTCCCCCACGCACCTGGCGCTGCCAGGGCTCCCACTATCCAAGTAGCCATGCCACCTCCATGCCCTGTCCTCACCAGGACAGACCCAACTGCTCCAGGGAAGCCTCGGGAGCAGACTCCTGTGGGTGGCCCACACACATAGATGGGGATAAAATCACAGCTGAGCCCCAGGGGTGGGGCAACTAAAAAAGAGAAACAAAAATCTTTCCATCAGTTGCATAACTGGCAAATTAAATCCCTGTAATCAGCTAAGTAGATACTGTGCCTATGGAATATCTGAAAAGACAATGAGTACTCCCACAAATGAAAATGGTCTAGCACTGACAGCTGTGGACTTTGGGGGCAAGCACACACATGAGTGGGGCCAGATCAGAGCCTCGGCTGTCCCCACAGGGCCCACAGCAGGTCCAGAGACCAGCACAGAGGCATTGGAGGGTCTCCTGAGGAGGCAGGGGTAGGCTGTAGCTCACGGCAAGGACAATAACAGCTGAGACCCCAGGAAAACACTATTATTACTATTAATTTTACTCAGTTTTGATTCATTCTGTTGTTAAGTCTGTTGTTTTGTTTTTTTCTTTTTCTTTGTTGTTGTTGCTATTGGTTTGGGGTTTTTTTTTTTTTACTTTTATTTAGTCTCAAGGTTTTTTTAACATACTTTTGATCGTCTTATATTTCTACTTTTACTTTGCTTTTCTGTTGTTCTGTGCTTTTTCATCGTTTTTTAGTATATTTAAAAAATTTTTTTGTATTTCCATTTTCCCTTTGCTCTTCTGTTCCGTGGGTTTTGTACCCATTTCTATTTTTGTTTTCTTTTCTTTTTTTTTGTGGTACACGGGCCTCTCATTGCTATGCCCTCTCCCATTGCGGAGCACAGGCTCCAGACGCGCAGGCCCAGCGGCCACGGCTCACGGGCCTAGCCGCTCTGCAGCATGTGGGATTTTCCTGGACCGGGGCACGAACCCGTGTCCCCTGCATCGGCAGGCAGACTCTCAACCACTTAGCCACCAGGGAAGCCCCCCATTTCTTTTTTTTTGAATCATTTTTGTCTGTTTTGTTTTCTTTGCTTTATTCTTCAGTTGGCACTCTGCTTTGATTTTGGTATTTTGTTTTTGTTAGTTTTGTTTTTAATTGTTTAATTTTGCCTTGGGATTCTTTGGCTGTTCTCTTGTTTTTTGTTTTCTTTGGTTCTGTTTTTGTTTCTTCTGTGTGTGTGTGTGTGTGTGTGTGTGTGTGTGTTTCTTTGTTTTTGCTCATTTGATTTTGCTTTTACCATTTGGAGTTTTGTCTCTTTCTTTTTTCTTTAATCCGTGACAAGCTGCTTGTGGGGTCTTGGCTCCCCGACCAAAAGTTGGGCCTGAGCCTCTGGGGGAGGAGGATAGAGTCCAGGATACTGGACTTCCTGAGAATTCCCAGTCCCAGAAAATATTAATCAGCAAAAGCTCTCACAGAGGTCTCTATCCAAATTCAAGAACCAGCTCCACCCAAATGCCTGCAGCCCTCAGCACTAGTTGCCTCACACCAAACAAGCAAAACAGGAACACATACTCACCCATCAGCAGACAGGCTGCCTAAAGTCGTACTAAGCTCACAGACACCCCAAACACAGCACATGACATGGCCCTTTCCAACAGATGTAAAGGACTCAACTCCACCCGCCAGAACACAGGCACCAGCCCTCCCACCAAGAAGCCTACAAAAGCCACTGGCCAAACCTCACCCACTGGGGGCAGAGACCAGAAGAAAGAGGAACTCTGACCCTGCAGCCTGTGGAAAGGAGACCTCAAACACAGTAAGTTAAGCAAAATAAGAAAACAGAGAAACATCTTGCAGATGAAGGAGCAAGGTAAAAAGGCAGAAGACCAAATACAAGAAGGGAAATAGGCAATCTATCTGAAAAGAATTCAGAGTAATGATAGTAAAGATGATCCAAAATCTCGGAAATAGAAAGGATCGAGAAGATGAAAGAAATGTTTAACAAGGACCTAGAAAAACTAAAAAACAAACAATCAGTGATGAACAACACAATAACTGAAATTAAAAATACACTAGAAGGAATCAATAGCAGAATAACTGAGACAGAAGAATGGATAAGTGAGCTGAAAGACAGAATGGTGAAAATATAGCAAAAACTAACACACCATTGCAAAGCAATTATACTCCAGTAAACATGCTAAAAACAAAAAAAAAGAATGGTGGAAATAACTGCCACAAAGCAGAATAAAGAAAGAACAATGAAAAGAATTGAGGACAGTCTCAGAGACCACTGGGACAACATCTAGCACACCAGCATTTGAATTATAGGGGTCCCAGAATTAGAAGAGAAAGTGAAATGGTCTGAGAAAGTATTTGAAGAGATTATAGACAAAAACCTAACATGGGAAAGGAAACAGTCAATCAAGTCCAGGAAACGCAGAGTCCCATACAAGATAAACCCAAGGAGAAACATGCCAAGTCACATATTAATCAAACCAACAAAACTTAACACAACGAAAAAATATTAAAAGCAGCAAGGGAAAAGGAACAAAAAATATAAAAGGGAATTCCCATAAGGTTAACAGCTGATCTTTCAGCATAAACTCTGCAGGTCAGAAGGGAGAGGCAAGATATATTTAAACTGATGAAAGGGAAAAACATACAACCAATATTACTCTATCCAGCAAGGATCTCATTCAGATGCAACAGAGAAATCAAAAGCCTGACAAGCAAAAGTTAAGAGAATTCAGCACCACCAAACAAGCTTTATGACAAATGCTAAAGGAACTGTTATAGGCAGGAAAAACAAGAGAAGGAAAATACCTACAAAAACAAAGCCAAAACAATAAAAAATATGGTAATAAGAACATACATGTTACTTTAAATGTAAACGGATTAAATCCTCCAACCAAAAGACACTGACTTTCTGAATGGATACAAAAACAAGACCCTTATACATGTTGTCTACAAGAGACCGATTTCAGACATAAGGACACATGCAGACTGAAAGTGAGGGGATAGAAAAAGATATTCCATGCAAATGGAAATCAAAAGAAAGCTGGAGTACCAATACTCATATCAAATAAAATAGACTTTAAAATAAAACTATTACAAGAGGCAAAGAAGGACACTACATAGTGATTCAGTGATCAATCCAAGAGGAAAACATAACAATTCTAACTATTTGTGCACCCAACATAGAAGCAACTCAATACATAAGGCAAATGCTAACAGCCATAAAAGGGGAAATCAACAGTAACACAATAATAGTGGGAGACTTTACACTTACACCAATGGACAAATCATCCAGAAAAAAAAATTAACAAGGACACACAAGCCTTAAATGGCACATTAGACCAGATGGACTTAATTGATATCTGCAGGACATTCGATCCAAAAGCAGAATAACTTTATTCTTAAGTGCACACAGAACATTCTCCAGGATATATCACATCTTGGGTCACAAATCAAGCCTCAATAAATTTTAGAAAATAGAAATCATATCAAGCATCTTTTTGGACAACAATGTGAGATGAGCTATCAATTACAGGGAAAAAAACTGTAAATAACACAAACACACAAATGTGCTACTAAATAACCAAGAGATCACTGAAAAAAATCAAAGAGGAAATCAAAAAATACCTAGAATCAAATGACATTGAAAGCACAAGGACATAAAATCTATGGGAGGCAGCAAAAGCAGTTGTAAGAGGGAAGTTTATACCAATACAATCCTACCTCAAGAAACAAGAAAAATCTCAAATAAACAAACTAATCTTACACATAAATCAACTAGAAAAAGAAGAACAAACAAAGCCCTAGGTTAATAGAAGGAAAGAAATAATAAAAATCAAAGCAGAAATAAATGAAATAGAACAATGAAAACAATAGCAAAAATCAATGAAACTAAAAGCTGGTTATCTGAGAAGATAAACAAAATTGATAAACCATTAGCCAAACTTATCAAGAAAAAAAGAGAGAGGACTCAAATCAGTAAAATTAGAAATAAAAAAGAAGTTACAACTATCACCACAGAAATACAAAATATTGTTAAGAGACTACTACAAGCAACCATATGCCAAAAAATGGACAACCTAGAAATAACAGACAAATTCTTAGAAAGGTACACCCTTCCAAAACTGAACCAGGAAGAAACAGAAAATATAAACAGACCAATCACAAGTACTGAAATTGAAACTGTGATTTAAAAGCTCCCAACAAACAAAAGATCAGGGCCAAATGGATTCACAAGCGAATTCTAACAAAGATTTAGAAAAGAGCTAACACCTATCCTTTTGAAACTCTTCCAAAAAATTGCAGAGGGAGGAACACTCCCAAACTCATTCTACAAGGCCACCATCACCCTGATACCAAAACCTGACAAAGATATCACACAAAAAAGAAGATTACAGGTCAATACCACTGATGAACATAGATATAAAAATCCTCAACGAACTACTAGCAAACAGAATCCAGCAAAACATTAAAAGGATGATACACCATGATCAAGTGAGATTTATCCCAAGGATGCAAGGATTCTTCAATATACGCAAATCACACAATGTGATACACCATGCTAACAAACTGAAGGACAAAAACCATATGATAATCTCAACAGATGCAGAAAAAGCTTTAGACAAAATTCAACACCCATTTATGATAAAAAAAACTCTCCAGAAAGTGGGCTTAGAGAGAACCTACCTCAACATAATGAAGGCCATATATGACAAACCCACAGCAAACATTATTCTCAATGGTGAAAAACTGAAAGCATTTCCTCTAACATCAGTAACAAGCATGCCCACTCTCACCACTATTATTCAACATAGCTTTGGAATTCCTAGCCACAGCAATCAGAGAAGAAAAAGAAATAAAGGAATAAAAACTGGAATACAAACTGGAAATGAAGAAGTGCAACTGTCATTGTTTGCAGATGACATGGTACTAAACTTGGAAAATCCTAAAGATGCCACCAGAAAACTACTAGAGCTAATCAATGAATTTAGTAAAGGCAAAGAACACAAAATTAATACAGAAATCTCTTGCATTACTATATACTAACACTGAAAAATCAGAAAGAGAAATTAAGGAAAAACTCCCATTTACCACTGCAACAAAAAGAATAAAATACCTAGGAATAAACCTACCTGAGGCGGCAAAAGACCTGTATGCAGAAAACTATAGGACACTGATGAAAGAAATAAGAAATGACACAAACAAATGGAGAGATCCATGTTCTTGGACTGGAAGAATCAACACTGTGAAAATGACTATACTACCCAAAGCAATCTACAGATTCAATGCAATCCTTATCAAATTACCAATGGCATTTTGAACAGAATTAGAGGAAAAAATTTTCAAATTGTATGGAAACACAAAAGACCCCAAATAGCCAAAACAATATTCAGAAAGAAAATGGAGCTGGAGGAATCAGGATCCCTCGAGACTATACTACAAAGCTACAGTAATCAAGACAGTATGGTACTGACACAAAAACAGAAATATAGATCAATGGAACAGAAAAGAAAGCTCAGAGATAAACCCACACACTTACGGCCACCTGATCTTTGACAAAGGAGACAAGAATATACAATGGAGAAAAGACAGTCTCTTCAATAAATGGTGTAGGGGAAACTGGACAGCAACATGTAAAAGAATGAAATTAGAACACTCCCTAACACCATACACAAAAATAAACTCAAAATGGATTAAAGACCTAAATTTAAGGCTAGACACTATAAAACTCTTAGAAGAAAACATAGGAAGAACACTCTTTGACATAAATTACAACAAGATCCTTTTTGACTCACCTCCTAGAGTAATGAAACTAAAAACAAAAATAAATAAATGGGACCTAATGAAACTTAAAAGCTTTTGCACAGCAAGTGAAGCCATAAACAAGACAAAAAGACAACCCTCAGAATGGAGAAAATATTTGCAAACGAAGCAAGTGACAAAGGACTTGCTCCAAAATACACACACAGCTCATACAGCTAAATATCAAAACAACCCAATATCTCCAAAATATACACACAGCTCATACAGCTAAATATCAAAACAACCCAATCCAAAAATGGGTCAAAGACCTAAATAGACATTTCTCCAAAGAAGACATACAGTTGGCCAACAAATACATGCAAAGATGCTCAACATCACTAATTATTAGAAAGATGCAAATCAAAACTAATATGAGGTATCACCTCACACCAGTCAGAATGGCCATTATCAAGAAATCTACAAACAATAAATGCTGGAGAGGGTGTGGAGAAAAGGGAACCCTCTTGCACTGTTGGTGAGAACATAAATTGATACAGCCACTTTGGAGAACAGAACGGAGGTTCCTTAAAAAACTAAAAATAAAACTACCATATGGCCCGGCAATCCAACTACTGGACATATACCCTGAGAAAACCATAATTCAAAAGATACATGTACCACAATGTTCACTGCAGCACTATTTACAATAGCCAGGACATGGAAGCAACCTATATGTCCATCAACAGATGAATGGATAAAGAAGATGTGCTGCATATATACAATGGAATATTACTCAGCCATAAAAAGGAAGAAAATTGGGTCATTTTTATTGATGAGGATGATCCTAGAGTCTGTCATACAGAGTGAAGTAAGTCAGAAAGAGAAAAACAAATACTGTACATTAAGGCATATATATGGAATCTAGAAAAATGGTACTGAAGAACCTATTTCCAGGGCAGGAAAAGAAATGTAGATGTAGAGAAAGGACTTCTGGACATGTCGGGGAAGGGGAGAGTGGGACGAATTGAGAGAGTGGCACTGACCTATATACACTACCACGTGTAAAATAAATAGCTAGTGGGAAGCTGCTGTATGGCACAGGGAGATCAGCTCGGTGCTCTGTAATGACCTAGATGGGTGGGATGGGGCGGGGGTTGGAGGGAGGCTCAAGAGGGAGGAAATATATGTATACATATAGCTGATTCACTTTGTTCTGCAGCAGAAACTAACACAACATTGTAAAGCAATTATACTGCAATAAAAAAATTTTTCATTAAATCAAGTATAAAAAAATAAAATAAAATCAGGAACAAGACAATGTTGCCCAGTGTCTCCACTTTCATTCAACACAGTATTGGAAGATGTAACGACATCAATCAGACAAGAGAAAGAAATAAAAGGCATCAAAGTTGGAAAGGAAGAAGTAAAACTGACACTATTTGCCCATGACATGATACTATATATAGAAAACCCTAAAGTCTTCACCAGAAGACTATTAAAACTAAGAAATAAATTTTATAAAAGTTCAAAATACAGATTAGCATACTGAAATCTGTTGCTTTTCTAAATACTAGTGATGAATTATCAGAAAGAGAATTCAAGGAAAAAAATCCCATTTACAATTGAATCAAAAAAGAATAAAATACCTGGGAATAAACTTAACCAAGGAGGTAAAGAACCTATACTCTGAAAACTATAGGACAACAATGAAGGAAATTAAAGATGATAAAAGAAACAGAAAGATATACCATGTTCACAAATTATTAGAATGCTATTATAATGTCCATACTACCCAAAACAATCCCTATCAAAATACCCAAGACATTTTTCAAAGATTTAGAATTAAGAATCTTAAAATTTACATGGAACAACAAAAGACCCCAAATAGCCAAGACAATCTTGAGAAAAAAGAACAATGCTGGAGGTATCATGCTTGCTCACTTTAGACATTACTACAAAGCTACAGTAATCCAAACAGTATGGTACTGGCACAAAAACACACACATAGATCAACAGAACAGAATAGGCAGCTAAGAAATGAACGCACACACCGGTGGTTCAATTGATCTATGACAAAGGAGACAAGAATATACAATGGAGAAAAACAGTCTCTGCAGTCAGTGGTGCTAGGACAATGGACAACTATATGTAAAAGAATGAAATTAGAACATTCTCTAACACCATATACAAAGAATAAACTCAAAATGGATTGAAGACCTAAATGTAAGAACAGAAACCAGAAATCTCGAAGAAAACATAGGCTAAACACTCTTTCCAATAAATTGTAGCAGTATTTTTCTGGATCTGTCACCTCAGGTAAAGGAAAAAAACCCAGAATAAACAAATGGAACCTAATTAAACGTAAAAGCTTTGACACTGCAAAGGAAACCATCAACAAAAGGAAAGACAACCTACTGAATGGGAGAAAATATTTGCAAATATTTCTGATAAGGGATTAATATTCAAAATATATAAACAGCTCATACAACTCACTATCAAAAAAACAACCCAATTAAAAAAATGGGCAGAGACCTGAATTGACATTTTTCCAAAGAAAACATACATATGGCCAACAGGCACATGAAAAGATTCTCAACATCACTAATCATCAAGGAATTGCAAATCAAAACCACAATGAGGTACCACCTCACACCTGTCAGAAAGGCCATCATCAAAAAGACCACAAATAACATGTTGGTGACGTGGAGAAAAGAGAATCCTAGTACATTTCTAGTAGGAATGTAAATTGGTACAGCCACTATGGAAAACAATAAGAACTTTCCTCAAAAAACTAAAAAAAGAACTACCATATGATCCAAAAATTCCACTCCTGAGGTACATATTCAAAGAAAATGAAAAGACTAATTCAAAAAGATATATGCACACAATGTTCATAGCAGAATTATTCACAACAGCCAAGATATGGAAGCAACCTAAGTATCCATCAATAGATGAATGAATAAAGAAGTTGTGATACACACACACACACACACACACACACAGAGGAATATTTCTCAACCATAAAAATAAATGAAATTCTGCCATTTGCAACAATATGGATGGACCTACAGGATTTTATGCTTAGTGAAATAAGCCAAGTACTGTAGTTATTACTTATATGTGGAATAAAATGAATATATAACAAAACAGACTCACAGATAGAACTAGTGGTCACCAGTGAGGAAAGGTAAGGTCAAGAGGCTCAACAGAGGTAGGGGATTAAGATGTACAAACTATGTATAAAGTAAATAAACTACAAGGATATATTGTACAGCACAGGGAATTATAGCCATTGTTTTATAATAACTTTAAATGGAATATAATCTATAAAAATATTGAATCACTAAGGTGTACACCTGAAACTAATACTGTATATCAACCATACTTCAATTAAAAAATTAGATTAAATTAAAAATACAATAAAACTTTTAAAGACGTATTGTAAAAACTGTAACCATCATTTGAAGAAAGAAAATATATGGATGTTTGAAAACTGGCTTGTCTCACTCATTAGTCTAGATGATTTACTTCTGTACACAATAATCTGAATTCTTACCTAAGCAAAAGTCAAAAATTACTACAGGTTATCATACATCAGGACTAAATCCAGGCATTTACAGAGCAGCAAAATAAATTCATGGGTAAAAGAATAATACTGTACAATTTCAAATACATTAAAAAAAAAAAGAAGCACCTACAGTTTCCCAAAAAGTTTATAATCTCATAAGGGAAACAGGATAAGACTATTAAACTACAGTGCTTTATAGAAAACTACAAGTACTATATACTAAAGGAACAAATAAAGTGCTATGGGAACATAAAGGAAGCAGAGATATATTTCAATCAAGCAAAATAATAAAAATTTCATCATATATATCAAGTTAGGCCTTAAAGGATAAACAGGATGCAGTCATACAGGGATAGAGGGCATGTACTTAGAAAAATCCAGATGAACAAAAATTCAGAGACAGGAATTTGCAGAGAAATACAACAGAAATTAATTAAACTATTTTGGTTGAGATGCAGATCACCCAAAGGAAAGAGTCCAATCTAATGTGTTTGGACTCTATTTGCAGGCAGCATTTTGTGGTCTTTAAAAGAGAATAATAAATATAGCACCTTTCTTTTCAACCTAGGCTCTGAGCAAGTTAAGAAACATAAAAAAAAGCATAAGAAATAAAAGACAAAAATTACCTTTATTGCTAACGAAGGCTAAATTGGAATTTTTCTTTCAGTGAACAACAAATGCATCTGTTAACTGAACCCCACAATGAAGCAGATTTTCCCAGGTGTAGAATGCACTGAACCAACCCCCCACTTCATATCATTCCCCACACAATCTCTTCAAGCAGTCTGTTCCATAAGCAGGAAAGGCAGGGCTAAGCCAAGTACGCCCAGTTTATTCTTTGCAAATTTTCTAATAGAAAATGTACTTCATATCCTCAAAGACAGAATTAGAAAGGAGGGTGGCATGAAACACCACTAGCAGAGCTTCATCCACGGAAAAGGAAATACTACAAACAGCAAAGACACATTCCCCTTAACTTCAATCACTGAAGATTTCTAAACAGAATAATACCATGACAAAAGCTCTAGTTTGAAAAAGTTAGTCTGACATCAGTTGTAGGATGCTGAAAAACAAAAACGTTATTGTAACTGCCCAGGCAAGAATAAATTAGGGCCTGAACCATAATAATATTTAACGTTAACCGGTTCTTAGTTCCAGGGGCTGTCTTCAGTTCACTTCATATATTAACTCAGCTCCAGTAAAGATGATATAAATGAGACAAAGAGGTGAAGACATACAACTAACAAATGGCATTTAAACTAGGATTAGAAGCAGG
>NW_020175490.1:3717262-3784642 GCF_003031525.2 Neophocaena asiaeorientalis asiaeorientalis | reverse complement strand
GAAAAAAAAAAAAAAAAAAAAGACAAAAATTACATAAGCAAATGAGCAAGTCAACAGACACTGACTTACTTGAATCAGAGAAGTTTATATAAGAATTTCTAAGAAAAGATTATATTAATTAGAAAAGCTGTAATTCAATGCTAGAAAGTTGTTAAGATAAGCATGACAAAATACTATAGCTTCTTAGGAAAGGAAAGGTAGTTTTCTGTAACAGTATTTCTAAGAAAAACTAATCACTATTTCAATGTATTAAAGATACTCAAGAGTTTACTACATTCCGTTGTTTGATATAGAGAACAGACGCATATGTGCAAAACCGAAGATCATAAGCCAGGGATACCTGAACATACCAGACCATTCATGCCCACAAACAGCAGACCATGATTTCAGAAGAAAGCATGTAATCACAATGGGTAAAATCAACTTCCTGACTTCATGCAGCTCCTCTTTCTTGCTCTACTACCCACTGGTTACACCCCTTTGGTACTTTCCCCCTAACTTCCTCAGGTCTAACTCAGAGATAAAACAGAACTTAGTAAAGATATTCCAAAAACCTCTGGCCCCAAAGTTCCAAATGGGCAGCTACTTAATTATAAAGTCAATACAGTTTACCACACCAACATTTTCAGAATTAAAATCAAACTGGGGAAGAAACAAAAACACAAAACATTGATCACAGGACTTCATAATCACTCTTTCATATTTTTCATTTATTTGTGCCTCTATGTTGCATTCAAATTCTTGAATTTGATAGACTAAATTCTTAAAGACTATCTTCTTGTTCACTAATTCTGTCTTCAGCTGTATTCAGTTTGTTGCTTCACCATTTTACAAGTTTCTAATTTCAACACTAATATTTTTCATTTCTAATATTGGCTCTTTCTCAAATCCACCTTCTTATTAAACTTTTAACCCTTATTCATATTTTCTATACCTACTATTACTATATAAAGCTATTAAATATTCCAAAAGATAAAGGTTTTATGAGTCTGATTCGGTTGTTTATTGTTTCGGATGACTCTCATTCATGGACGATCGTTACATTTTCATGTATAGTATGATTTTAGATTATGACCTTAAATGCCATAGAACTTGCTTCTGGGAGACCTGGGAGACCTAAATTGACAGTGTCATCCTTTAGAAAGGACTGGTAGTTATTTCTGCCAATCATTTCAAGGCACTACCAACTCAAGAATGCTTTAAATTCTCACCTTGAAGATTTTCAGCTGTAAACCAAATTCTGTACTCAACCATATATGCCCTAGATTTATAAATATAATATATATTTAAACTCATTTCCTACAAAAAAAATTTAAAAGAACATATCACATTTCATAGTTGTTCCCACTGATTTATTAAATACCACAAAAAATAATATCTTACAAGGAAAACTGCATTTACATAAATGTGTATCAGTTAAAGGCAAATCAGAAAGGTAAAGCATTTTAAATGTTCTCTTACCTGTTCAAGTGCTTGGGTTTTCTCTTGCTCTATTTTCCCTATAGTTTTCTTTTCAGCTTTGAGTGATAATGATGACACAGTTTTAACAGACATAAAATCAACAGTCATCCATTCATCCCTCTGTTAAGAAAAAGAAGTCACTTCAATCTAAATTGATTAGAACAACACTAAACACTTAACAATAAATTAGAGATTCTGGAGGCACTGAAACCTGGATTAAATCCCACATGGCTGTATAACTTAAAGCAAGTTTTTTAGTCTCTCTAAGCTTTCTTCTCTCCCCTGTAAAAACGGGTTAAAATACCTACCTTTCAGGAATGTTTTAAGGAGTTAACAAGAAAACTGACTTAAGGCATCTAGCCCAATGCCGGATATACAACAGGCACTCAAACATAGTTCTTTTCACCTTTCTTTCTTCATTGTTGTAAATATAGCATTCTTCCTCAGGCGTATGAACTATAACCCCAAATTTGTGAACTATTCAACTATAAGCGTTGCTAAGAAAATTATGGCATGAAGTGAAGGGAAAGAAAAACTGTGACTGAACTCTACTCGCTGTAGAAAAGTCAGATAGATGTAACAATACAAGACTTCAAGTACATAAGGGGAAAAGTGCCACTTCCTTATCAACAACCAGAGGTAGGAAACCCTCTGAGGGACTAGAATAGGGACAAATGCTCACTTTCCCACAGGAGAAGAAGGGGAGTGAAAAGGATCAGCAAACAGCATTATTGCTAAAATTACTCATAAAAGTATACTGTTTACAAAGTCTAGTTTTTCTTCTGACTAAATTACAATCATCTTTCATTTTAACATTCATCTACTCTTGTAAGTTGACACTTTCTTTGTTTAAAATCAGGCGGCTTACCTGAATAACTTCGTTGTCTTCTTTTTCTGACTTTTCATCTTTCACCTTCCAGGCCTTTTCCTTGCCAGAAGTGTGGGAGGGAACAGCCTCAACCCACTCATCTTCAGAGCTCTAAGAATATTTAACATATAAGTAGAATTCTCAAATTTACATACTTCTGCATAAAAACTGTGTGGTTCCACTCTTCCTCCTTTTCTCAACCCTTAAATATCAACTTTGTCTGTGTTTCCAGTCTTTGCCAATTATACTTTTTAATCTCTAGACATTCCCCTTGGGACATTAAATCCACTCTCATGACTTAAACTACCACAACTATACTGATATCTTTCTAATTTATCCACCCAAAGTTTCCATGATTTAAACAACTGCCTACAATATTTAAATGCCATGCTGAACGCAGTAAGAACAAAAAGTGAACCCAGCATCTACTTCCACAATACTTGATCCTTCTTCTATATATCTGAATTAAGCTACCTGGCATCACCAACCACCCACTTACCCGAGTCAGAAATCTCAGGATCATCTTACTCCTCCCATCTAAACCTATGACTGTCATTTCCAAAAGATTTCTCAACTACAGTGAACACCAAATGATTATCATGGGAGTTCACCTCCATCCCTGGCCACAACTGACTGTTTCAGAGGTAGGGACCTGAACCAATTAATTTCAATCATAGTCACTCTCCAGGAATGTGAAACCAAGGCTAAATGGTTTACTCTATAACAAATGAGAACTCGAAAGGCATTGGCAGAGACCATTTCTGTCATGAGGCACAGAATTCAGGAAAAATTTATCTATATCAAGAAAAGCAAAAATAGAACTTAGAGGGGAAGAAAGGAAGATGGTGAGAAGATTCATAAAAGCATTCATGACTCTAGTTTGAGCTATTCCTAAAACCCAGGTGCATTCCTATATGTCCTATGAGACGTTTGTGTTCTAATAATAAATCCCTCCCTTTTTTTTGGGTGGGGGGGGTTAAACCAATTTAAGTTTGGTCTCTGCTACCTACAACCAAGAGTCCCAACTAATATATACTCCTTCCTCCCCATTCTTAAAGCAGCAGCCCTAGATCAGATCTGCTTATCTCTCACTTAGACAACTGGAAAAACCAAATTAGTCTCCAAAATCCCAGTCTTTCCTGCTCCCTTTCATTCTCCAACCCCCATCCTAAATACCTTTAGAGTATCATAAAAGGCGTATCTGACCACAGTACTCCTCTTCTTTGACTCTCTGTCATAAAGACGACTATTACACCTATCCTTTCCTACCAGTAGAACCCAATTTTATTTGGAGATGTAATGTGCCTCCCTTGCTAGACAGTGAAACCTTAATCAAGCCTCCAGTAAGGTGGAAATGAAAGTACTATTTAGGACTTTCTGGAAGTTACAAAAAAGAGGGCATCCTCGTTCCTGTTATCTACACTAAGAGGTACATTTTAAAGACAATGGAGGAACAAAACTAGAAGACTTGGTCCCAGAAGACCACACTAAATTGCCTACTTGATTTCTTCTATATGAAAGAAGTTAGAGATTGGTTCAAGATGGCAGAGTAGAAGGATATGCGCTCACTCCCTCTTGCGAGAGCACTGGAATCACAACTAACAGCTTAACAATCATTGACAGGAGAACACTGGAACTCACCAAAAAAGATACCCCACATCCAAAGATAAAGAAGAAGGTGCAATGAGATGGTAGGAGGGGCACGATCACAATAAAATCAAACCCCATAACCGCTAGGTGGGTGACTCAAAACTGGAGAACAATTATACCACAGAAGTCCACCGACTGGAGTGAAGGTCCTGAGCCCCATGTCAGGCTTCCCAACCCGGGGGTATGGCAACAGGAGGAATTCCCAGAGAATCAGACTTTGAAGGCTAGTGGGATTTGATTTCAGGACTTCAACAGGACTGGGGGAAATAGAGACTCCACTCTTAGAGGGCACACACAAAGTACTGTGTGCACCATGACCCATGGGGAAGGAGCATGGGTCTAGACTGAACTAGACCTACCTGCTAGTGTTGGAGGGTCTCCTGCAGAGGCGGAGGGCAGCTGTGGCTCACTGCAGGAACAAGGACACTGGCAGCAGAAGTTCCGGGAAGTACTCCTTGGTGTAAGCCCTCCCAGATTCCACCATTAGCCCCACCAAAGAGCCTTCACACTCCAGTGTTGGGTCGCCTCAGGCCAAACAACCAACAGGGAAGGAACTCACCCATTAGCAGAAAAGAGGATTAAAGTTTTACTGAGCTTTGCCTACCAGAGCAACACCCAGATCTACCCACCACCAGTCCCTCCCATTAGGAAATGCACAAGCTTCGTAGATAGACTCACTCACCAGAGGGCAGACCACAGAAGAAGAACCACAATCCTGCATCCTGTGGAACAAAAACCACATTCACAGAAAGATGGACAAGATGATTATGTACCAAATGAAGGAACAAGATAAAACCCCAGAAGAACAACTAAAGAAGTGGAGATAGGCAACCTTCCAGAAAAAGAATTCAGAATAACAATAGTGAAGATGATCCAGGACGCAGGAAAAAGAATGGAGAAGATGCAAAAAATGTTTAACAAAGACCTAGAAGAATTAAAGAACAAACACCTAGAAGAATGAAAAAACAAACAAACAGAGACGAACAATACAATGACTAAAATGAAAACTACACTAGAAGGAATCAACAGCAGAATAACTAAGGCAGAAAAACAAATAAGTGACTGGGAAGACAGAATGGTGGAACTCACTGCCACAGAACAGAATAAAGAAAAAAGAATTAAAAGAAATGAAGACAGCTTAAAAGACCTCTGGGACAATATTAAACAAACCCACATTCGCATTATAGGGGTCCCAGAAGGAAACGAGAGAGAGAAAGGACCCGAGAAAATATCTGAAGAGATTATAGTACAAAACTTCCCTAACACGGGAAAGAAAATAGCCACCCAAGTCCAGGAAGCGCAGAGAGTCCTAGGCAGGAGAAACCCAAGGAGAAACTTGCCAAGACACATAGTAGTCAAACTGACAAAAATTAAATACAAAGAAAACTTATTAAAAGCAAGAAGAGAAAAATGACAATCCACATACAAGGGAACTCCCATAAGGTTAACAGCTGATTTCTCAACAGAAACTCTACAAGACAGAGGGGAGTGGCACGATAAATTTAAAGTGATGAAAGGGAAGAACCTACAAGCAATATTCCCCAGGAACAATCTCATTCATATTAGACAGAGAAATCAAAAGCTTTACAGACAAGCAAAAGCTAAGAAAATTCAGCAACACCAAACTAGCTCTACAAGAAATGCTAAAGGAATTTCTCTAAGGGGGAAACAAAATAGAAGAAGAGGACCTACAAAAACAAACAAAAAACAATTAAGCAAATGGTAATAGGAACACACATTTCGATAATTACCTTAAACGTGAATGGATTAAATGCTCCAACCAAAAGACACAGATTCACTGAATGGATACAAAAACAAGACCCATATTTATGCTGTCTACAAGAAACCCATTTCAGAACTAGGGACACATACAGACTGAAAGTGAGGGGATGGAAAAAGATATTCCATGCAAATGAAAATCAAAAGAAAACTGGAGTAGCAATACTCCAATCAGATAAACTAGACTTTAAAATAAAGAATGTTACAAGAGACAGGAAAGGACACTACAAAATGATCAAGGGATCAATCCAAGAAGAAGATATAACAATTATAAATATATATGCACCCACCATAGGAGTACCTCAATACATAACGCAAATGCTAACAGCTATAAAAGAGGAAATTGACAGTAACACAATAATAGTGGGGGATTTTAACATCTCACTTACACCAATGGACAGATCACTCAGACAGAATATTAATAAGGAAATAAAAGCTTTAAACAACAAAATAGACCAGTTTAATTTAATTGATATTTATAGTACATTCCATCCGAAAAAAAGATTACACTTTCTTCTCAAGTACACATGGAACATTCTCCAGGATAGATCACATCTCAGGTCACAAATCAAGCCTCAGTAAATTTAAGAAAATAGAAATCATATCAAGCATCTTTTCCAACCACAATGCTGAGATTAGAAATAGATTACAGGGAAAAAAACGTAAAAAACACAAACACATGGAGGCTAAGCAATACATTACTAAATAACAAAGAGATCACTGAAGAAATCAAAGAGGAAATCAAAAAATACCTAGACACAAACACAATGAAAACATGATGATCCTAAACCTATGGGATGCAGCAAAAGCAGTTCTAAGAGGGAAGTTTATAGCTATACAAGCCTAACTCAAGAAACAAGAAAAGTCTCAAATAAAAAATCTAACCTTACATCTAAAGGAACTAGAGAAAGAAGAACAAACAAAATCCAAAGTTAGTAGAACAAATCATAAAGATCAGAGTGGAAATAAATGAAACAGAAACAAGAAAACAATAGCAAAGATCAATAAAACTAAAAGCTGGTTCTTTGAGAAGATAAACAAAATCGATAAACGTTTAGCCAGATTCATCAAGAAAAAGAGGGAGAGAACTCTAATCAATAAAATTAGAAACGAAAAAGGAGAAGTTACAACAGACACCGCAGAAATATAAAGCATCCTAAGACACTACTAAAGCAACTCTATGCCAATAAAATGGACAACCTAGAAGAAATGGACGAATTCTTAGAAAGGTATAAGCTTCCAAAATTGAACCAGGAAGAAACAGAAAATATAAACAGACCAGTCACAAGTAATGAAACTGAAACTGTGATTAAAAATCTCCCAGCAAACAAAAGTCCAGGACCAGAGGGCTTCACAGGTGAATTCTATCAAACATTTAGAGAAGAGCTAACACCCATCCTTCTCAAAGTCTTCCAAAAACTTGCAGAAAAAGGAACACTCCCAAACTCATTCTACGAGACCACCATCATCCTGATACCAAAACTAAAGATACTATAAAAAAAGAAAATTACAGACCGATATCACTGATGCAAATGCAAAAACCCTTAAAAAAATGCTAGCAAATAGAATCCAACAACACATTAAAAGGATCATACACCATCATTAAGTGGGATTTATCCCAGGGATGCAAGGATTCTTCAATATATGCAAATCAATCAATGTGATACACCATACTAACAAATTGAAGAATAAAAACCCTATGATCATCTCAACAGATGCAGAAAAGGCTTCTGACAAAACTCAACACCCATTTATGATAAAAACTCTCCAAAAAGTGGGCATAGAGGAAAACTACCTCAACATAATAAAGGCCATATATGACAAACCCACAGCAAACATCATTCTCAACAGTGAAAAACTGAAAGCATTTCCTCTAGATCAGGACCCAGACAAGGATGTCCACTCTCGCCACACTTATTCAACATAGTTTAGGAAGTCCTGGCCACGGCATTTAGAGAAGAAAAAGAAATAAAAGGAATACAAATTGGGAAAGAAGAAGTAAAACTGTCACCGTTTACAGATGACATGATACCATACATATAAAATCCTAAAGATGCCACCAGTAAACAATTAGAACTCATTGATGAATTTGGTAAAGTTGCAGGATACAAAATTAATGCACAGAAATCTCTTGCATTCCTATACACTAACAATGAAAGATCAGAAAGAGAAACTGAGGAAACAATCCCATTGACCACTGCAACAAAAAGAATAAAATACCTAGGAATAAACCTACCTAAGGAGGTCAAAGACCTGTACTCATGAAACTATAAGACAATGATGAAAGAAATCAAAGATGACAGAGAGATATACCATGTTCTTGGATTGGAAGAATCAATACTGTGAAAATGACTACACTACCCAAAGCAATCTACAGATTCCATGTAATCCCTATCAAATTACCAATGGCATTTTTTACAGAACTAGAACAAAAAAATCTTAAAATTTGTATAAAGACACAAAAGACCCCAAATAGCAAAAGCAATCTTGAGGTAAAAAAATGGAGCTGGAGGAATCAGACTTCCTGACTTCACACTACACTACAATGCTACAGTAATCAAGACAATATGGTACTGGCACAAGAACAGAAATTTACATCAATGGAACAGGATAGAAAGCCCACAGATGAACCCATGTACCTATGGTCAACTAACCTATGACAAAGGAGGCAAGGATATACAATGGAGAAAAGACAGTCTCTTCAATAAGTGGTGCTGGGAAAACTGGACAGCTACATGTAAAAGAATGAAATTAGAACACTCCCTAACACCATACACAAAAATAAACTCAAAATGGATTAAAGACCTAAATGTAAGACTGGATACTGTAAAACTCTTAGAGGAAAACATAAGAACACTCTTTGACATAAATCACAGCAAGATCTTTTCTAACCCACCTCCTAGAATAATGAAAATAAAAACAAAAATAAACAAATGGGACATAATTAAACTTAAAATCTTTTGCACAGCTAAGGAAACCATAAACCAGAGGAAAAGGCAACAGTCAGAATGGGAGAAAATATTTGCAAATGAAGCAATTGACAAAGGATTAATCTCCAAAATATGAAAACAGCTCATGCAGCTCAATATTAAAAAAAACAAGCCAATCAAAAAATGGGCAGAAGACCTAAATAGACATTTTTCCAAAGACATACAGATGGCCAAGAGGCACATGAAAATCTGCTCAACATCACTAATTATTAGAGAAATGCAAATTAAAACTATGAGGTATCATCTCACACCAGTTAGAACAGGCATCATCAGAAAATCTACAAACAACCAATGCTGGAGAGGGTGTGGAGAAAAGGGAATGCTCTTGCACTGTTGATGGGAAGGTAAAATGATACAGCCACTATGAAGAACAGTATGGAGGTTCCTTAAAAAACTAAAAATAGAATTACCATATGACCCAGCAATCCCACTACTGGGCATATACCCAGAGAAAACCAAAATTCAAAAAGACACATGCACCCGAACGTTCACTGCAGCACTATTTACAATAGCCAGGTCATGCAAGCAACCTAATGCCCATCAACAGACGAACAGATAGAGAAGATGTGGTACGTATCTACAATGGAATGGAATATTACTCAGCCACAAAAAGGAACGAAACTGGGTCAGCTGTAGAGACTTGGATGGAACTAGAGACTGTCATACAGAGTGAAGTAAGTCAGAAAGAGAAAAACAAATATCCTATATTTATGCATATATTTAGAACCTAGAGAAATGGTACAGATGAACAGGTTTCCAAGGCAGAAATAAAGACACAGATGTAGAGAACAAACGTATGGACACCAAATGGGGCTGGGGGGTGCGGGGGATAAATTCGGAGATTGGGATTGACATATACACACTAATATGTATAAAATAGATAACTAATAAGAATCTGCTGTATAAAAAAATAAAAAGAAAACTCAAAAAGAAAAAAGAAAAGTTAACTATTTTTAGATTCTATATATTTTATATTAACCAATGGCTATTCTGGGGTTCTCTAATAACACAAATGAACCTAATTTGATGATATACTCCCTACTGAAGAATTCAAACTTCTTGGTTTACAAAGTCCTATCAACTCTTACAATTTCATCTCCATTCACTCTCCTCTTGTTTTATAATCTAATATTGTTAAGTTACTTATAGTTGTATTTACCTATGTACATACATAAACACACACATGCACACACAGACACTTTTATATCATGTTATCTCCTACTTCCACGCCTTGCTCTCACAATTCCTTGTGCACACACACCTCTATATGCCAGGGTGATTCTTACTCATCCTTTAAGTCTGAACTCGAAGCATCACTTCCTCAAAACCCACATATGAAATCCTCCTTCCCTTAATACCTTGACATGCCTTGGCATCATGATATTACATACTGGAAGTATGTGTCTGTTTAATTATAAAATGAGTTCCCCAAAAGTTTGAACTCTATATATTTGTATTCCCCATGTATATAAAAATGTCTGGCAAAGAGCTGGCATTCAATAAATGTGCATTAAAATTAACTCAATCCACCCTTGCAAAAGCCCAAGTCAGAAACTTTAAGCAGCAGCCTGCATTAAATACTAGGTACTGAATGAAAGAAGCATATGTGATACAGCTAGTACTCATTTTTCATTTACACAACGACAATTGGACCATTCTGTACAACTCTTCTGCCTCCATTCCCTATTAATTTTGTTGCTAATTTTCACTATTATTCACTCACCTCACCACTTCAGCATGACTTATGTTCCCCTCTCCCCATGCTATGACCTAAGTTCTACTGCTGTTTCAATCCTCCACCCTACCTTGAAGAACTCATAAACCATCAACGTGCCTCTTGACCTAAGACAGCTCCCAGGACTCTTCTTCTCATGTGTAGCCATCATAATTAACCACACTCCTAATCCCATCTAACAGTCAAAACCTAAATACAGGACCAAGACAGAAAAGTGTCACCAATAAAAACATATGTAAATGTACATATTTTATATATATATATATATGAAATATTACATATGTATATAAAATACACTTACTTATATTTGCATAATACACATAAAATGCATACATTTTATATTTAAAATATAAAGTACCTACATAAATACATATATTTCTCAAAGATACATGAAGACTTCTGCACTGGCCGTGAAAAAATAAATGCTACATCAGACTAGAAAAATATACAGAAATGGAAATAAAATTAAAAATATAAGAAACAACTGTTTTTAGACATTGAATCTCAGTTGTGCAGGACTATGATCCCTGAGAAAAGTCAAAAAAATGAGGTGAGTGCTACAATTACACTCTACTGCTTTTTGCCTAGTGGCACTTTCTAGACCATGGTACAAGGCAGGGTAACTCAAGCCCAATATGACAATCTCACTGAGATAAGAAAACAGAATTTTTACTTTGTGATGGCTGAGATAGAGCATCCATGAAAAGGGAGCTACACAGAGAAAGAACTCCAGAAAACTATATAAGAGACCCCTGTAGTCTTTAACTGAATACCAAACTGAACATCCTTAGGATGCAAGTCCACAAGGACAGACAAAGAATAATTACCATGGAAGGAACAATTATTAGAGTGCTATGAGCAGAGAAATCCCCAGAGCTCACAAAGGGCTAGAACACATTCTAGTTCCCACCAACCAGAATAGAGAAATCTCCTTGAATACCGAGGGCAATCAGCAGAGAAACCACAAAGGGCACGCCTTAGCATGTCTTAGAAGTAATGGCTACTCTAGATGCACACAAACATAACTTAAACACCAGCCTTTGAAAAGTATTAGGCTAATACACAAGTAACCTACTCCCCACCAAAAGAAAACTCAAGACCCTTTAAAGGAAGACAACAAATCCAGTAGTCACAATATAACTTTCACAAGGTTCAGCAACTAATTAGAAAGTACTAGACATTCAAAGCAAGAAAATGTGACCCAAAGACAAGAAAAGAAATCAGTTAATCAAAACAGAACAAGAAATAAAGAGATAATGACATAGCAAACTAGGATTTTGACACCGCTATTATAAATATGCCCAAGGAAAGGAAGCATGAACAAATAGGAGTCAAAATAAAGATATAAAAAAGACCCAAATGAAATGTCTAATGATGAAAAATACAATAACTGAAATGAAAACTTTAATGACTGGGGATAACAGCCAACTAGATGCTACAAAAGAAAAGCCTAGTGAACTTGAACCTAAAATGCAACAGTAAAATCTATCCAAACTGAAGAACAGAAAAGGCTAGAACGAAAATAAATAAAGGTTCAGTGACTTATGGGACAGAATTAAGGAGACTAGCAGAATAAGAGGGGACACAAAAAAACATTTCACGAAAATAACAGCCAGAAAGTTTCAAATTTGATGGAAACTATGAACTCATAAATCAAAAAAGCACAATGAACCCAAGGCAGGATAAAGACAAAGAAAACAATATCAAACGTATCATAATTGATTTGCTAAAAAAATGATAAAGAAAAAATTTTAAAAGCATTCAGAGCAGAAAGAAATATATACAGAGAGAAAGGGATAAACGTGACTGAAAATGTCTCTCATTAGGAACAACGTAGGCAAAAGACAATGAAATGACATCTTAAAGTACAGGAACAGAACTATAAACTTAAAATTATCTGTCTAGGAAAAAAACTTTAAAAATGAAGACTAAACAAAACAAATTTTCAGACAAACAGTAACTTAGAGAAATGTCACAAGATAAGCCCCAGTAAAATTAAGAAAACTGCAACCATATCAAGAATCTTTGCCAATGCTGTGAGACTAGAAACCAAGTACAAGAAAAAAACTGCAAAAAAACACAAACATGTGGAGGCTAAAGAATTTGCTACTAAAAACCCAATGGATCACTGAAGAAATCAAAGAGGAAATAATATCTAGAGACAAATAACACTGAAAACATGACGATCCAAAACATATGGGACGAGAAAAAGCAGTTCTAAGAGGGAACTTTACAGTGATACAAGCTTGTCAGGAAGCAAGAAAAAACTCAACTAAAGAACCTAACTTACCCCTGAAGAAACAAGCAAAAGAAGAAACAAGACTCAAAGTTAGTAGAAGGAAAGAAACCATAAAGATCAGAGCAGAAATAAATGAAACAGAGACTAAAAAACAACAGAAAAGATCAATGAAACTAAAAGCTTGCTCTCTGAAAAGATAAACAAAACCAATAAACCTTTAGCCAGATTCATCAGAGAAAAAGAGAAATGGTCCAATCAGAAATGAAAAAGTATAAGTTACAACACCACAGAAATACAAAAGGTCAAAAGAGACTACTAAGAACAACTATATGCCAATAAAAGGAAAAACCTAGAAGAAACAGACAAATTCTTGGAAAGGTACAATCTCCCAAAACTGAACCAAAAAGAAATAGAAAAGTATGAATACATCAATTATCAGTAATGAAACTGAATCAGTAATTAAAAAAAAAAAACAAACTCCAAACAGACAAAAGTCCAGGACCAGATGGCTTCACAAGTGAATTCTACCAAACATTTAGAGAAGAGTTAACAGCTATCCTTCTCAAACTATTCCAAAAAAATTGCAGAGGAAGGAACATTTCCAAACTCATTCTCTGAGGCCAGAATCACCCTAATACCAAAACCAGACAAACATATTGAGAAAAAAAAATTACCAGCCAATATCACTGCTGAAGATAGATGCAAAACTCCTCAACAGGACATAAGCAAATTCAATCCAACAATACATTAAAAGGATCATTCACCTTTGTCAAGTAGGATTTACCCCAGGGATGCAAGGATTTTTCAATACTTACAAATCAATCAATGTGATACACCACATTAACAAATTGAAGAATTAAAACCATATGACCATCTGAATAGATGCAGAAAAACCTTACGTTAAAGTTCAACATTTATGATAAAAACTCTCCAGAAAGTGGGCATAATAAAGGTCATATATGACAAATCCACAGCTAACGTCATGCTCAATTTCCTCTAAGATCAGGAACAAAACAAGGATACCCACTCTTGCCACTTTTATTCAACATAGTTTTAGAAGTCCTAGCCACAATCGGACAAGAAAAAGAAATAAAAGGAGTCCAAATTGGAACAGAAGAAGTAAAACTGTCATTATCTAGAAGTGACATGACACTATACATAGAAAATCCTAAAAGCACTACCAGAAAACTACTAGAGCTTATCTATGAATTCAGTAAAGTTGCAGGATACAATACTAATATACAGAAATCTGTTGCATCTCTATACACCAACAGTGAACTATCAGAAAGAGAATGTAAGAAACAATCCCATTTACCACCACATCAAAAAGAATAAAATATCTAGGAATAAGCCTACCTAGCGAGGTAAAAGACCTGTACTCGGAAAAATATAAGACACTGATGAAAGAAACTGAAGAAGACACAAATAGAAAGATATACCTGTGTTCTTGGATTGAAAGAATTAACATTATTAAAATGACCATACTACCCAAGGCAATCTACAGATTCACTGCAATCCCTATCAAATTACCAATGGCGTTTTTCACAGAACTGGAACAAATAATTTTAAAACCTGTATGGAAACACAAAAGGCACTGAATAGCTAAAGCTATCTTGAGAAAGAAGAACAGAGATGGAGGAATCATGCTTCCAGACTTCAGATTATACTACAAAGCTACAGTAATCAAAACAGTACGGCACTGGCACCAAAAAAAAAAAAAAGACACATAGATCAATGCAACAGGATAGAGAGCCCAGAAATAAACCCACACACCTATGGTCAATTAATCTATGACAAAGGAGGCAAAAATATACAATGGAGAAAAGTCCCTTCAATAAGTGGTGCTGGGAAAACTGGACAGCTACATGTAAAAGAATGAAATTAGAACATCCTCTAACACCATATACAAATATAAACTCAAAATGTATTAAAGACCTAAATATAAGACCTATACTATAAAACTCCTAAAAGAAAACAGGCAGAACACTCTTTGACATATATCACAGCAACATATTTTTGGATCCGTCTCTTAAAGCAAAGGAAACAGAATCAAAAGTAAATAAATGGGACCTAATTAAACTTAAAATCTTTGGCACAGCAAAGGAAACAACTGACAAAACGAAAAGACAACCTACTGAATGGGAGAAAATATTTACAAATGATATGACTGAAAGGGGTTAATACCCCACATATATAAACAACTCATACAACTCATAATCAAAAAAACAAATAACCCATTTAAAAAATGGGCAGAAGAACTGAACAGACATTTTTCCAAAGAGGAAATGAAGATGGCTGATGGGCGAAAAGATACTCAACATCGTTAATTATCAGGGAAATGCAAATCAAAACCACAATGAGATATCACCTCACACCTGTCAGAATGGCTATCATCAAAAAGAACGCAAATGACAAATGACAAGGATGTGAAGAAAAGGGAACCATGCTACACTGTTGGTGAAATGTAAACTGGTGCAGCCACTGTGGAAAACAGTATGGAGGTTTCTCAAAAAACTAAAAATACAACTACCATATGATCTAGCAATTCCACTCCCAAGTATATAACCCCCAAAAACAAAAACACTAATTCAAAAAGATACATGAACCCTAATGTTCAGAGCAGCATTATTTACAATCACCAAGGTATGGAAGCAACTGAAATGTCCACCAACAGATGAATGGATAAAGATATGGCATATATATGTAATAGAACAGAATACTACTCAGCCATAAAAAAGAATGAAGTTTTGCCATTTGCAGCAACATGGACAGACCTGGAGGGCATTATGCTAAGTGAAGTAGTAAGTGAGACAAAGAAAGACAAATACTACAAAATATCACTTATATGTGGTATCTAAAAATAAAACAAACTAGTGAATAAAACAAAAAGAAAGCAGACTCACAGATATAGAGGGTAAACTAGTAGTTAACAGTGGGGAGAGAGAAGGGGAAAGGGGCAATATAGGCACAGGGGATTAAAATTAAGGGTTATTATGGGATTATATTAAATCATGTCTGTGAAACTTTTGAAAAGTATAAGGCACTACAAAATTTTAAAAATCTTTCATTCAACTAAAAAAAATAGAATGAATCAATGAATGAATAAACAAATAAGAACACTAAAATAAAACCAACTAACCCAAATGAAGCTAGGAAGAGAAAAAATAAATGGGACAAATAGAAAAGGGAAAGCAAGATGGCAGACAAACTCAAACATACCTGTAATTACATTAAACATTAATAATCTAAACCAGCACTATCTAATAGGATCTTCTATACCTACACTGCCCAATATGGTAGCCACTAACCTAGCCATATGTGTCTACAAACACTTAAAAAATGTGGCTAGAGACTCTGAAGAAATGAACTTTCAACCTGATATAACTTCAGTAAATTTTTACCAAAAATGTTAAAGTCAATATGGCTGTCATATTATATAGTGGAGAAAATCCTCTAATTTACAAGGAAGAAACTGATAAGCTAGATAAAAGAGCAAGCCCCAGACTGTCCACAAGAAATACTTGCAATATAAAATACAGATACATTAAAACTAAAAGAATAAAAATAAATACACCATGAAAACAAAAAGTCAGAAAACTGAAAAGGCTTTATTACTATAAGACAAAAGTAGACCTTAAAAAAGAATATTACCAGAAATAAAGAGGAACATTTCATGATATAATCGTCAATTCATCAAGGAGATACAACAATCCTAAATGTGTATGTATCTAACAAGACTTCAAAATACATGAGGCAAAAACTGACAAAACTGAAAGAAGAAAAAGACAAATCCACAACACAGATTTTACTGCTGCTCTCTCAGTAACTGACAGAAGAGGAAAACAGAAAATCAGTAAGAATACAGATGACTTAACACTATGAATAAACTTTCCCATGTTGACATTCACAGAACACTACCACTAACAACAGCTGAATATACATTCATTTCAATTACATAAGGAATTTTCACCAAGATAGAGCATAGGCTAGGCCATAAAATTAGTCTCTATGATTTTTTTAAACTAAATTATACAGAGTATGTTTTGTGACAACAATAGAATTAAATTTGAAGTCAAAAACAAAACTGGTTAAATCCACAAATACCTGGAAAATTTTAAACTCATATATAGTCTGTAAGTTTAAAAAAAGTAACAAAATCAATTAGAAAATATTTTGAAAAGATGACAATGAAAACATAACACATCAAAATTAGTTAGATGGAGATAAAACAGTGTTAGGAGAAAAAATTGTAGATTAAATACTCATTCGAAAATAAGAAAGATTTAGAATCAAAGACCTACACACCCACTTCAGGAAGCTAGAAAAAGAAGAGCAAATTAAATACAAAATAGGTAATAGGAAAAAAACAGTAAAAAGAGAGTGGAAATCAATAAAATAGAAAATACACAACTAGAAAATTAATGAAACTAAAAGGCAATTCTTTGAAAAGATTAATAAAATTGATAAACCTAAAACTATTCTAACCAAGGAAACAATGAGAAAATAGAAATAGCCAAAATCAGGAATGAAAGAGGGGACATAACTACAGACTCAACAGACATTAAAAGGACAATAAAGGAATATTACAATATTATGACAATAAATTCAAAAATTTAGATGAAATAAACAAATTCCTTGCAAACCTTAATTCCAAAACTAACTCAAGAATAAAGAGAAAACATTTAATACATATATTAAAGAAATTAAATGTGTGCTTTAAGCATCCCACAAAGAAAACTCCAGGCCCAAACAGTTTGACTAGTGAGTTTTAACAATCCTTTAAGGAAGAAATCACACCAATCCTGCACAAACTCTTCTACAAATGGAAGAACAGGGAATATTTCCTAATTCATACGTGAGGCCAGCATTACCCTTACAACAAAACCCAATACCCCTCATAAACACAGATGCAAATATTCTCAACTAATTGTGAGCAAATCATATCAGAAAAAATATATATAAAATAAAATGTGCTTGTAAGTATATATAAATAAAATATTTTATAATTAAATAAACAAAAATAACCAAATAGAGTGTATCCCAGAAATTCAGGTTGCTGTAACATTCAAAAATCAACCAATGTAATTCTCCATATTAACAGGATAAAGGAGAAAAATCATTTGATTATATAAATAGATGCAGAAAAAGTATCTGACAAAATCCAATGCTATTCAAGACACCAACTCTTAGAAAAAAATAAAAATAGAGGAGAATTTACTCAGTCTAAAAGAGCATACATGAAAAGCCCACAGCTAACATCATGCTTAAAGGTGAAAGATAAATGCTTTCCACTTAAGATAAAGAACAGGTAAGGATGTCCACTCTCACCACTTCTATTCAACACTATATTGAAGGCCTAGAGAGTGAAATAAAATAACAAAAAATTAACAAATGGGATAAAACGCCTAGAGATCGGAAAGAAAAAAAAGTGTCTTTATTCACACATAAGATAATCATGTACTAAGAATCAACCAAAAAAACCTAACACTAGTACTTGTGAATTTAGCAAGATGACAAGATACAAGGTAAATATACAAAAATCCACTGTAAACGTATATGCTAGCTGCAAATACACAAAAAATAAAATTTATTTTTTTAATTCCATTTCCAACAGCACCCCAAGAAAATAAAATATAAAAAATATAACAAAAGATGATAGTAAGACCTCTACACTGAAAATTCCAGAACACTGTGAGAGAAATTAAAGAAGACTTAAAGAGATGGAGAGATATACCACATGCATGATGGGTTGGAAGACTCTCTATTTTAAGATATTAATTCTCCCAAAATTGATCTATTGATGCAAAACAATTCCAATCAAAATATCAGTACATACTTTTGTTGAAAGTGATAGGCTGATTCTAAAATTTATTTTAAAAATGCAAAGAACTTAGAGTAGCAAACAATTTTCAAAAAGAACAAAATCATAGAACTTACACTACCTTATTCCAAGACTTACCCTAAACTTGCAGTAATTACAACAGTTTATTTACTGGCCAAGGAGAGACATACAAGCCAAGGGAACAGAACAGAGTCTAGAAATTAACCCACAAATATATATGTTCAATTGTATTTAAAACAAAGGAGCCTAAGTAATTCAACAAAGAAAGGTTAGCCTTCTCAACAAATGATGCTGGAACAAGTGGAAATCCACGTGGAAAAAGTGAAATTTGACACTTACTACATACCATAAGCAAAAATTAACTCAAAATGAATCGCTGATAAACGAAAAAGCCAAAGCTACAAAACTTCTTGAAAAAAACACAGGAGAAAATCTTCACAACCTTGAGATGTGCAAAAATTAGGACACCAAAAGCAGTAACTACGAAAAATTAATGATAAAAGAAAATAATTAATAAATTGGACTTCATAAAAGAAAACAGAATGGCCAATAAAGACTTAAAGTAATGCTCTACATCACTGGTGTTCAGGGAAATATCACATGAAATATTACTACACATAGTAGGATGGTCAAAAAAGTACAAAGGCTGAAAATTCCAAGTGCTTGCAAAGATGTAGAATAACTGGAATTCTCATATATTGCTGGTAGGAGTGTAAAATGGTCCAAACACTTTGGAAAACTATGGCATTCTTCCAAGAGAAAAACATGTCCACCAAATGACTTGTACACAAACATTCACAGTAGGTTTATTCATACTAGCGCAAACTAAAAAACCACCCATATGACTTTGAACAGATAAGACAGATAAGCAAATTATGGTATATTCATACACTGGAATATAGCAATAAAAAGAAAGGAAATACTGATACATGCAATTACGTCAGTTGCAAAAACATTATGTAAAGCCAAAGAAGCCCGACACAAAAAGGATCATATTACAGTTGACCCTTGAACAATGTGGGGGTTAGGGGTGCTGATCCTCCGTGCAGTGGAAAATCCACGTGTAACTTTACAGTTGGCCATCCATATCTACGGTTCCACATCCGCAGATTCAACTAACCAACTGTAGATCGTGCAGTACTATAGTACATATTCCTCGAAAAGGATCCACGTACAAATGGACCTGTGCAGTCCAAACGCGTGTTGTTCAAGAGTCAACCATATATGAATATTCATATGAAATTCTAGAACAGCGAAAACTAATCTATAGTGTGCTAAAGCAGATCTATGCCTGCCCAATCCCAGAGTGGAGGAAGAGAGAGGGTGAGGAGGAACTGATTGCAAAGAGCCATGAAGAACTTTATGGGGAACGGAAATGCTATCTTAACTGACAGTTAAAAAGGTATATTCATGAAATAGTACAATTAATATAGGATTATTTTATTATATATAAATTATACCTCAGTAAAGCTCATTTTAAAAGTTAAAAGACAAAAAAATAGAAAGCCTGACAGTCAAGATACGCTTTCCAGCCTCACATGGATCCTCAATGGTTCCCAGCAATTCATTTGCTTCTTTTATTACCTAAGCAAAGTTGTTTCAAATCTATACTATTTCCTCAGTCCCTCCATCCTACTTCTACTCCCAAGTTGTCATCTCAGATGATGATTTTACCTTCTACTTCACAAAGGAAACAGAGAGCATCAAGCAGAAACACCATCAATAATCTGCTCCCCTTCTTATTTATCTGCTACTTCCTCCTTATTTATCTGTATTTGTATACATCTTTACTACTTCCCTCTAGCTCAGAAGAGAAGGTGATCCTACTTCCTATCTAAGCTTACCCCTTCCCCTGGAAGCTTGCTCACCCAAACTTAGCATTCTCCTCAGCAATATTTATCCCTCTCTTCCTAAAAACATTTTCTCAAAAAGACCTCCCAACCAACCTGATTCCCCTAGCTATCATACTGTCTTTCCTACCCTTCACTGTCAGTATAAGTTTCTCTGTTCTTCTTCAGTCAACCTCAATGTGATGTGGGCACTGAGCATTCATTCAAACTACTCTCTCTAAGGTATATGTTATACAACTTAATAGGTATGTATAAATGTACATGTTATATATTGCAACAAAAAGACTTATGTATGTTGCAGAGAAGAACAGCAATAGCAACAAGAACAACAAAGAACAGGACAGTGTGTCTCTAATAAAGGGAAGCAAGTGCCCTTAATCAATTGACATAAATGTTTAGTTGCCCTGGCAGATATATCCCCATGGAATGAGGATTCTTAACCTGTGATCCTTGTGTAAACTCCTGGGAGTTTTACAAACTCCCCTGAAATAAACAACTTTGTATATAAATTTCTTTTTGAAGAAAAGATCACTTTTATCAGATTCTCAATGGGGTCAGCAACTCAATCCCACAAGAAAAAGTACCTCTATCTTCTTTTCTCATTAAGATTTTCTAACTCCCTTTATGCTGAGTTATATTCCAAAAAAAATTTTTTTCTATATAATATTCCTACCATTACAAAATATGCTGGATAGTCAATAAAACTATCCAGGTGTATTTCTCACTATGAATTAAGATACAGCATTCTCAAATAAGATAGGCTTTCATGAGCCAATTATCATCTCAGGGTATACTGCCAAAAATTTAATTTCTGAAACTACAAGAAGGCCAGATTGTCAAACATGATGATTCAACTGAGAGTATAATCCCCTGAAGATCGTACCTATGAATCCAATTCTCCCTAAACATCTCTAGCTCATCACTCACTAAGCACAACATACCTTTCTCTTCCTGAAAATAAGCATGAGGGTTTGGCCTGCATTCCTATCCTCTGTGAGTCCTCTCACCCCAGACCTGGCTAGAGACAAAGCAGACCCAGCATTCTCTTCCTTTTTGTCCCAAAGATAAATATATAAATACAACCTATTTTAAAGACTTAAATGTTAATTTCTATGAAAAGCGAACAGAAGTAACAGACTCTGAAATATCTTGGCACTCTTTTCCCTTATTTTACAGTACTACTCTTTCCTGCTTCTCCTAATTTTCCAACTACTTCTACTTAATATCCTTTATTTTCTGTCTGGCTCCTCAGTATCGGTATTCTTCTTTCTTTTCAATTACCCTAGGCAATTCATCCATTCTAATGGCTTCAATGAGCAAAAATTCTCAAAATGTATCTCCGTCCTCTTACCTTTATCTATAAGCTAAGATCCATATTTCTACCATTTCCTGGACATCTCCAAGTAGATGTCTCCCAGGCATTTTCATATCCTAACTAATAATATTATCTAAGTTCTCATATATATTTTAGGTTCCCATATGTTGTTCCTCTAAATACAATTTTCTCAAGTAGCTGCTTTGGTTAGTTTTAGTACATACTTACTGATGAACTGTCAGTTGACTCATTGTTTTTTTCACACTTTTGTTTCTTGCTCTTTTTTTTCTTCTCTTTTTTTACTTTTCTTGAATGCTTGTCTTTTTTCTTCTTTTTCTTCACAGAGTGTTCCTATAAATAATCATGTCGAAGAGGTAAGAATTTAGTTTAGCTTACTTCAAAAGGAAGTATTTTGAGGAAAAGAAAGCTCTATATTCCAAAAAACTTTAAATCTTTCATGAAAGGAGACAAGGAATATGACTAAATAATTTCTTCTAAGAAACTTTACCATACTTCTATAATATATGCCACTACTAATAAATCATATAGCTAAAATTTCTTATAAAATATGAGGGAAGTTTTATTTGTAGATACATTGACAGACAGATATAATCAAATAAACACATATATGCACAGACATACGTGTGTGTGTATCTCCTTCAATAGGCCCAAAAGAATTTATAGAAGATTACTAGCCACATAAAATATAACAAGATAGCATAAACTGTGGGAAGAGAAAACAAGGATTGAGACAACCCCCCTAAAAAAAAAACGAAAAAGAAATAAAAGCATGACATTAAGCTTAAAACGCATAACTTTTTAGATCCATAAACTTGCCACAAGTGGGCTAGAAATTTGAAGCTAAGCTTTCTACCAGCCAACTCAACTAACAAAATCTTTCCAATGTCATTATGTCCAAAATATTATTTGGCCAGAGAGAGAAAATATTCAGTAATGCCAACTATGTGATATTCATTCTGTAACTTGCAAAAATAGTCTATAAAGTTACTCCTCCAATATTAACTTGAATAAGTACAAAAAGAAAAAAAAAGACAGATAAGCTTATATCAAGTAAGCCTGTTAGTATTCACCTGTGAGATTTGTTCAACTCGCTTATTCACATCAGGTAGCATCCATGTTTCCTTACCCCAAAGTCGTTTAAGTTCTTTATGCCTTTCTTCCTTTTCAAAATTGGCTTTAGCCTAAAACAGTGAAAAAAGAAAAATTAACAATTGATCCACTTGCCTTTCACAAAAAAGCAAAACAAAAACTTCTCCCTCTTTCATATAAGGCTTACCAGGAATTTGCTTCTACCAAAGTGTAAGAAAGATTTAAACAAAAAAACTCTCCTTCCACATTACCAATTGCATTACCAATTACCAATCTCTAGTGAAATGAGCCACCAATCAAAGACAGAATCCGGGGACCTACTGTACACCTTCCCTCTCTCTAAGCTCCCTACCTCAAATATGACTTGAATCTCTTCCCTTCACTATCCCACTGATACTGCCTGGCACTTTTGTAACTGTTTGGGGACTGACCTCCATACCTTCAGTCTGCAGTGCCCAAACCCCTCTACCAACACCCCCAAAATGCTTCAGGAAGAATCACCTTTCTAAAAACAAATGATTATATTGCTAATTTTTATTCATCTTTCAACAACAGTCAAATAAAGTAAGATCTTTCTAGGAAGTTGTTCCTGCCTTTTCATTCTGCCCCCAAATTTCAAAGCTGGGGTTGGTCCATCTCAAACCTCTGTACGTAGCTCTACTATACAATTTATCACAAACCCTACTCTCTCCAAAAACTGCCTGAAATATCAGAGACAAGGATGAAGGATATTTATTATACACATATATTACATATGCTGAAATCAGGGAACAACACCAACCTTTCACCTAAGACTTATTGCCCTCTCTTCCCCTGTAAATCTGGCTGTAGTCGCTACACCTTCTCCTTCCTGTCTCTATACCGGCTCCTTCTCGTCTGCATTTAAACTCGTTTTAAACTGTTCCAGCTTAAAACAAAATCCATCACTTGTTTCACCTTACATTGCTCTCCAACTACAACTTTTCCCCTTCATTGCCACACTTCTTACATATTGTCAGATAATTCAATAGTACAGTTTACTTCCTGCATTCTTTATGTTACCTCTACCGCATCTCAATCTTAATGAGAAATAGAATGCTTCTCAACCTTTTTCGAAGTGCTGAATTCTCTGGGTCTCTTGTCTCAATCCTTGTTTGCATCAGTAAGTATTTACAATAAGCCAATAACTGATATAAATAGTTTAAAAGGAGAATGAAACGGTCTACTCTGACAAGGCTTACATGTGTTCCTGGAAACGGAAAATTTCATTTCAGATATAGCAAGAGCAAGGATTGAGACTATATAAAACGCAGAGAGAGTCGCTGTAAGTGGCGGAGTTCTTCGAAAGTGCGCAGCTCAGGTGATCAGGTGATAGAAATGTCAAGAATGGATGATTTAAAAGATAAGGAAATTCAGAGGAAATAAACAAGTCTTACTGAAGAGTATGAGCAACTGGAGCCCGCCAGATCATCTTAGGAGGCAGAAGATACCCAAGAATTTCCGGGCATTCCAAAGGGAGACATCTACCCCCACACAACCAGGTAAGGTGAGATACCAAGGCTGCGGGGAGGCAGGAGAACCAGAGGCCTGACTCCCAGAAAGCCTCCACTCTCTCAATTCTAAATGGTTCACGAAGCCCCCAAACAGAGGTACCTGTCCCAACACCTCGGTCCTGGAAATCCGAGTCTGTTCTTTACGCTCGTCGACGACCCTCACATTTTCAAACTCACCACCGGCAGCCGCCATAGTGGTTGTCGTAAAGTTGGGAAGCCGTCACAAAATATCAGTTTACGACTGTCGTAATTTACTAAACAAACCGGGACTTCCGACTAGGAGGAGGAGGGGCGCTGTCCACCAGCAGAGCATGCGCAGGTCTGATTGTCGCTTACTATTCGGGTGAATTGTCTAACCCGTGGTTTTAGAGGAAGCAGGAAGATTTAGCCGGGGAATTGTACACCTTCGTATATTGAGATTGCGCTGAGCAGGACTGGTGTAAGGTGTACATTTGTTACGGGTTTTGCAAGGTTCTGACGGCATTTTCAGCTATCAGCTATCTCCTCTTAAAATCTCCGCAGTAAGTTAGACGCTCAGGGAGGTTAAATCCGCACCTTTCAAAGATTTCCACCAAAGAGCCCTTACCGCCAAAGAGGTTTCCCTGTGCTGGAGGAATGGAACGAAGGAAGGTTGGCCAGAAAGGCAATGCAAGGTAGCAGGAGGGCAAAATTGCTTTGAAGAGTCAATGTTTTGCTTTGGTGGACTTTTGTAAAGTACAGTATATGAAAAAGTCATGTGAATTTTGCATTGCACTTCATAATTTATACGAGCTTATTTAAAGTGTAACATTTTTTCTGACTGACATATTATTTGTTCATACTTATTCACTCAAGCATTTTTCATTACAGTGTGCAATTACCTATTTGTGTGTTCCTGTTTTATGTTTGGGTCTGTGCTACAATAAAAGTAGAAGTGAGGGGTTTTCTTCCCTCTCCTGAGAATAAGGAAAATAAAGGGAACAGTGAACAGGCTAGAGAAGAAACATAACCTGGCCTGAAAGAGCTAATCACCCCTTATTTTATTTTAACTGTTACTAATCCGTAGTGTCTGTAACTAGATTTATACTTCACAAAGCTAACCTATCACTCCCTAACTTTGTGTAAATTACATCCTCCTCCTGGTGTTTACATTTACTGTGCTCCTTTGTAACAAATCACAAATCACAAGCGACCTTCAGAAAGAAGGTCGCTGGCCTATAAACCAGAGACAAAAGGACCCAATTACCAGGTTGCCTAATGCCAGCTATGACTGTTTTGAAAAAATGCAAGGAGAAAAAGAATGCCAGGGGGGCACAGTTCTTGAGGTGCTAACCTGCCATGTCTTCCCTTCTGCCTGGCAGAGAAATAAAGCCATCTCTCTTATCCTCCAAAATCTCTGTCTCTGTATTCTGTTCAGCATTGGTGCACAGAGAGCCAAGGTTTTTTGGCAACATCTCCCAAACATAGAACTTTAAGTTCCATGAAGAATAAGACATTCTAAAGTATAAATCAAGTGCTTTGAGACTATAAAACACCAAGCTTATATATAATCACAAAGATAAAGAAGAAGTTTGGAGAATAATAACAAACTAGATACTTTAAAAACATTAAAAATAGTTAACATAAACCAGATTGAAGTATGTCGACTAAAAAATTATTCACAGCCTAAAAGCTGAGAGTTATGTTTTATTTGGCGGGAATTTTAGGACTTCAAGCCTGGGAGGCAGCATCTCAAGTAACCCTGAGAGAACTGCTCCGAGGAGGCGAAGCAGGGAGCCAGGATATATAGGAGTTTTGCAACAAGGGGCAGGTAGTCTGAAAATCAAAAGATTATTAATTAAAGAAAACCACATATGTCAAGTTAAGTAATTTAATGCTTTTCTATATATGGGGAGATGCAAGAGTCTGGGCTCACTGAAATCGTTGCTTTGATATGCACCTCAGCTGTCTGGGGCCCATATCTTGTGTTTTCATATCCTGTTTCCTCAGGGCTCTCCGTGGGGAGTGGCTATAGTCTGATGGCTGCTAGATGGCAGGTATTCTTTTCCTTCCTGAGTTCCCTCAGGATTCAGTAGCTCACCATAGGCTGTGGCTGTAATCACTGACTGTGACATCCTTTGTTTACTGATATGGCAGGCAATATTCCATTTATCAGGTAAATATGCTTCATTTTAAGTTTTCATAAAACTGAATTTGTGTTTCCAAGAAGCTTTCCCAGGAGTTTCTATTTCACCTATCTGAAAATCTTAACTTCAAACATGTAGTGTTTACTTGTTTGATATTCAAAATAGATGTATTTCATTGCATTTTTGTTACAGAAAAGTGAATTTTAATTTATGAATTAACCTTGAAATATTTAACCCACTGTGACTTTGAGACAGGCTGGGACCTGGGACACTTTGCTGTAGTGTTTGCACCTGGACAAACGTCTCCTCCAGCAACAAAATACAAAGAAACTACATGGGACTAAAAATAACTGTGTGCATGCATAGTTGGGGCAAATTATGGACAACAAGATACAAAAAGACTAAAACCCAACTGCCACTTCTGAAGAGCCAGGAACAAAAACAGGAGGCAAAAGTAGTGTACCAGTAGCAAAAGCAGGGTAATGAGCATGACCCCTGTACACAATACCCGCAAAGGGGTGGGCAAACCACCTAAACCACCCTTCTGGCCCGACCCCTGGACCCACCCCTACCCTCACCCCATAGATGGAAACAGCTCGCCCCAGACTCAGCAAGCAAACATGGGAATCTGTTACTTCTTTTTGCCCCCTCCTGCTGCAGGAGCCCCAATAAAGCCTTGCCTGAATTTGTCTGGCCTTTTATCAATTTCTATTAATTAAAGAAGGCTAAGAACCCTGGTCAATAACAGACTTTGTGGCACCCAGTGTGGGGCATTTGTCCCCTTCCTGGGAGAGAATCTGGGCATCTCTGGGACCACTGAATGCAGCTTTCCCATGGGTGTCAAGCGGCCACCTGAACCTCTTGTTTGGGTGTCACCAAGTTTGGTAAGTCTGCCTTCCTGGCCCCTGAGAACTTCGGTACCCTCATTCAGGCAATGCTTTCCCTCTCCCTTTTGTCTCTTTCCCTCTCCTGATAATCTCTCTACTTCTCCTTTCTCTGTCCTCTTCTACTTCTCTGTCCTATCCATCCAAGAGAGTGGACGTCAGGCAGCTACAGCATCACTCCTCTTGGAAATGAGACAGGCTGGGACCTGGGACCTGGGACACTTTGCTGCAGTGCTTGCACCTGGACAAATACCTCCTTGAGCAACCGAATAAACAAAGGGGTGGGCAAAGCACCCAAGCCACCTCTCCAGCCCAGCCCCTGGACCCACCCCTACCCTCACCCCACATAAGGAACCAGCTTGCCTCCCTCCTCAGTGAGCAAGCAAGAGAAACTGTTACTTGTTTTTGCCCCCTCATGCTGCAGCAGGAGCCCCCAAAAATCCTTGTCTGAATTTCTTGTCTAGCCTCATCAATATCTATTGATTAAGGAAGGCCAAGAACCCTCGTTGGTAACAACTTGACAGATTTTTGTCATAATTAACCCAAATGTCACTCCACTCTTTCAGATTCTCTTGGGATTCAGAAAAGCATCTGTTTACCCCTTGCATCAATTGTGGGGTCAAAAAATTGGTGATAATAGCAGAAAAATGCAAAATTATATAACAGAAACTTTTAAATCCTATTTAAGGCACAGAAGAGACTAGAACAAATGAAGAGGCATACCATGTGCTTGAAGAAGGCTCAACATCATAAAGAAATCAATTGTCTATAAATTACTTTGTGAATACAATAACCAATAAAATTACCAACAAAAAATGCTGGCATCAGGGAGGGGAACTAGACAGGTTGATATAGAAAAATAAGGTAAAGCAAGTTGTTTTTACTAGTTTGCATTTGGCCACATCAATAGAAATCTATGGTTTAATCAAACAAAGCATAATGTAATAAGGAGCCTAAAGGCCTAAAGGTAGCTGGTCCAGGAACCATGTCGTTTCTCCTTTTCTGCTTTGTAACACTTAGTATGTAACTTAAGTCTTTATAGTCACAAGGAATGTGTTCCATCCTTTCACATCTGTACATTGCATCTATTAAAAATAGGAATAAGGGGGAAGAATAAAGGGCAAGAAGTGTATGACACCTAAGCCTACCCCATTTTTATTAGAAAAATTATGACTTTCCTAAAGCCTAGTCCATTTTCTTCTGTTTAAATCTTAATGAACCAGAAGTAGGTTACATGACCACAACTAACCGTGGAGTCATGAAGATTCCAGAACAGTTTTGTTATAGAATGACACTCAGCTTCGATTTGTCTGAGGTTTCTTTGTGGTTAGACTTAGGTTAAGCATCTTGGACAGAACTATCACAGAAGTATGACTGTGTTCTCATTGTATCCTATCAGGTAACACACAATTTCCATTTGTTCTATTACTAGTGATGTTAACCCTGATCATTTAAATAAAGTGGCTTCTGCCAAACTTCTCTACTATAAAGTTACTCCTTTTCCCTTTGTAATTAATAAGTATTTTTCAGACAGTTCTTTGAAACTACATGATCAGGTCACCCAAAATGGCTGTTCTCTTGATCTCTGTACATCCCCAGTTCAACCAGTCCCTGCCTCACCTACACCCTACTCGCCTACTTCCCAATTAATCTTAGATCCTAATCATTAAATGCCTACATACTTACCTCCACCCTAGCTAGTGATTATTCTAATCTTTAGATCAGAACTATTTCCACTATGATAGTTTATCAAAGGGGTGGTGAGAGGTGTGCTCCTCTGCTGGTTTCCCTGGTATTCAATGAGCCAAGCTGAGGTCAATTCCACCTATAACTGATAACACCTTCTTCCCCAGGTAGCAAAGTTTGCTGCCATATACTGTCTGCCATCTGCCTTCCATGGTGGGGTGTCCCTCCAAGACACTTTTGTAAGATCCTCTATCCATTAAACCATTGATGTCTTTGTCACTGACTTTGGGCTCTTTCCTTGGTCTTGAGGCTGGGCAATTACAGGGCTTGCAGGCCTGCAGGGGGCAGCCCAATAGAAACTATGCTAATTTATTATCAAACTTCCAAATTATGCATTTTTATTAGTATAGACTCATGATTTCTATCTCTATTCAGTAGATTCATAATTTTATTCAGTGGGATAATAATACATTATTATCAGAATTTATTTTGATGCCCCAGTTTGGCCAGTGAGAGCCCCAAGCTGGTTTTTGTGACCTTTCCACATACCTCCATTTTCTTTGAGTGCTTCCTTACTTTCTAGTATAAGAAGATGACCTAGGCTCATCATGTCATTTCTCTGCCTACGCCTTGAAATCAGCCCATTCTCCAAGAATCCCTTGTATATTTTAGTTTAATAAGAATCACATTAAATCTGTAGATTGCTTTGGGTAGTATTGCCATTTTAACAATATTAATTCTTCCAATCCAAGAGCATGGGTTATCCTTCTATTTCTTTGAGTCCTCTTTTATTTCCTTTACTAATGTTTTATAATTCTCAGTGTATAAGTCTTTCACCTCCTTGATCAGGTTTATTCCTAGGTTTTCTTTTTTTTTTTTTTTTTGGTGCAATCTTAAAAGGTATTGTTTTTTAACATTCCTGTTCTGATATTTTATTGTTAGTGTAAATGAATGCAACCAATTTCTGAATGTTAATCTTGTATCAAATTACCTATTTCTTCTTGATTCAATTTTGGTGGGCTGTATGTTTCTAGAAAGTTGTCCATCTCTTCTAGGTTGTCAAATTTTTGGCATATAATTGTTCATAGTATTCTTCTATGGTTTTTTGTATTTCTGCAATATCAGTTGAGATTTCTCCTTTTTCATTTCTTATTTTGTTTATTTGGATTCTCTCTTTTTTCTTCTTGGTGAGCCTGGACAGAGGCTGATTTCTTATTTTGTTTCATTTCTTATTTTGTTTATTTGGATTCTCTCTTTTTTCTTCTTGGTGAGCCTGGACAGAGGCTGATTTCTTATTTTGTTTCATTTCTTATTTTGTTTATTTGGATTCTCTCTTTTTTCTTCTTGGTGAGCCTGGACAGAGGTTTATCAATTTTGTTTACCCTTTCAAAGAACCAGCTCTTGGCTTTGTTGATTTTTTTCTATTGCTTTTTAAATTTCTATTTTATTTATTTCCTCTCTGATCTGTATTATGTCCTTCCTTCTGCTGACTTAAGGTTTTGTTTGTTATTTTTCTAATTGTTTAGGTGGTAGTTAAGTTGTTTACTTGACATTTTTCTTGTTTTTTGATGAAGGCCTGTATTGCTATGAACTTCCCTCTAAGAACTGCTTTTGTCGTGTCCCATAGATTTTGTATGGCTGTGTTTTCATTGTCATTTGTCTCAAGGTATTTTTAAATTTCCATTTTGATTTCCACATTGACCCATTTGTTTTTCTGTAGCATGTTATTTAGTCTCCAAGTAATAGTTTTTTTCTCATTTCTTTTCCTGTGGTTGATTTCTAGTTTCATGCCATTGTGGTCAGAGAAGATGCCTGAAATAATTTCTATACTCTTAAATTTGTTGAGGTTAGTTTTGTGCCCTAGGATGTGGTCAGTCCTAGAGAATGTTCCATGTACATTTGAAAAGAATATATATTATGGGGGGATTTTTTGGATGTAGTGTCCTGAAAGTATCAATTAAATCTAACCATTCTATTGTATCATTTAGAACCTCTGTTGCCTTATTGATTCTCTGTCTGGAAGATCTGTCCATTCATGTGACTGCGGTGTTAAAGTCTCCTACTATTCTTGTATTCCTATCAACTTCTCCCTTTTGTCTGTTAGTATTTGTTTCTGTGTATTTGGGTGCTCCTATATTAGGTGCATATATGTTGATGAGTGTAAAATCCTCTTCTTGTATTGATCCTTTTATCATTATATAGTGTCCTTCTTTATCTTTCTTTATAGCCTTTGCTTTAAAGTCTATTTTGTCTGATGTGAGTATTACGACTCCCACTTTCTTGTCATTTCTGTTCGCATGAAATATCTTTTTCCATCCCCTCACGTTCAATCTATGTGTGTCCTTTGCCTTAAGGTGGGTCTCTTGTAGGCAGCATATTGTAGGCTCTTGTTTTTTTTATCCAGTCTGCCACTCTATGTCTTTTGATTGGAGCATTCAGTCCATTGACATTTAAGGTAATTATTGACACATATGTATTTATTTCCATTTCAAACTGTGTTTCTCAGTTGATTCTTTTTTTCTTCTTTGTTCCTTTCTTTTTCTTTCTGTTTTTCTTTTTGTGGTTTAATGATTTCCTTTTAAAAATAAGAATGTTCTCTTCTTTTAGATTTTTGTAAATCTATTGTATGCTTTTGATTTGTGGTTGCCCTGTTTTTCAAGTATGTTAACCTCTTCCTATATCTGCATGCTTTAGACTGATAGTCATATAGTCTCAAATATATTCTAAAAAAAAGAGAAAGAATATGCATTTTCTTACTCTCCTCCCCCACATTTTATGATTTTGATGTCCCTTTTTACATCTTCATATTTATCCTTTTGCTATTGTTTGTGTTTATCATTGCTTTCACAAATAGATTTTTTTTTCATTTTTGATCTGTATACTGGCTAATTTAAGTGATTTGCTTTCCAATTGTGATTTCCTCCTTCCTATTTTTTCTTGCTTCTTTTCTATTTAGAAATGACATTTCAATATTTCTTTTAGGATAGATGTAATATTGCTGTATTCTTTTAGTTTTTCTTGTCTGAGAAATTCTTTATTGCTCCTCCTATTCTAAATGATAATCTTGCTGGGTAGAGTATTCTAGGTTGCAGATTTTTCTCTTTCAAGACTTTGAATACATTTTGCCACTCCATTCTGGCCTGCAGTGTTTTGGTAGAGAAATTAGCTGATAGCCTTATGGGGGTTCCCTTGTAAAGAACTCTTTGTTTTTCTCTTGCTGCCTTTAGAACCCTCTCTTTATCAACTTTGCCACTTTTATTATAATATATCTTGGTGTATATTCTGTTTGGGTTCATCTTGTTTGAGACTCTCTGTGCTTCCTGTATCTGAATATCTGTTTCCTTCTTTAGTTTTAGGGAAATTTAATTTAGGGAAATTTTCAGCCATAATTTCTTCAAATACATTTTCAATCCCCTTTTCTCTTTCTTCTCCTTCAGCAAACCCTATTATGAGTAGATTGGCTCATTTTGTATTATCCCATAGGTCTCTTATATTGCTTTCATTTTTTAATTTTGCTTTCTGTTTGCTGTTCTGATTGGGTAATTTCCATTATTCTACCTTCCAGATTACTTATTCTTTCTCCTTCATTTTTCATTCTGCTATTCATTGCCTTTAACTCAGCTTTTGTCTTGACAAATGAATTTTCTAATTTTTCTTGGCTCCTCCTTATAGTTTCTAGTTCCTTTTTACAGTAATCTGCATTTCTTTTGACAGATTTTCTTAATTCCTTCAGTATTTTCATTACCTCCTTTTTGAACTCAATGTCTGTTAGGCTGAAGAGGTCTGTTTCATTCTTTTCTTCCTTCAGGGGAATTTTCTTGATATTTGAACTGAGTGTGGTTCCTCTGCTTCTTTGTTTTGCTTATATTTCCCTTAGTCTGGTGTTTAGGAGAAACAGTTATCTACTATAGTCTTGGAAAGCCATTTATAAGTGGAAGCATCCCTGTGTAGCTTGTGTGGGTTTAATTTTTTTTTGGTGTAAGGGCTGTTTTTGGTTTGTATGTTTGCTGTCTCTTTCCCCAGTGTGTGCTGGCTCTTGTCCCCTTGATAGGGGCTGTGCAGGTGCACAGGTGCATGACTTATGCAGGGTCCTAGGCAGCCAGGGACAGAGGTTAGCTCCAGGTCACAGGTCCCTCCACAGCAGCAGCAGCAGGTCACGTCCGCCCGGTGAAGTTGGCCCCAGATCATAGAACCCTAGGTGGCAGCAGCAGTGGTAGCCAGTTTTGTGCCCCAGAGGAGATGGGGCAGTGGTTGGCACAGGGTTGTAGGGCCCTTGGTAGCAGCAGTGGTCCATGCACGTTCCTGGGGATGTTAGCCCCTGATCATGGGACCCTAAGCAGTGGTGGGCTGCACAGGATCCCGGGAAGGTGGGGGCAGTGACATGCACCCACAGGATCCTCAGTGGTGACAGCAGCTGCAGAGGTCCACACCCACCTCTGGAGTCCAAGATGGCAGCCGTGGCTTTTGCCTGCCCCTGGAGCTCATGTAGGTGGTGCCCTGTTACCTGTGAGCACAGGGAGAAACAAGATCCTATGACATGGGCCCATTTTATTTTAAAATACCCCACATTCTGTGTTTAGCGTATTGCATATTATTTTAAAATTTATTTTAACATGATTCCTTATCTTTTATTTTTAATAAACTATGGTTAGATTTAGAGATTTGATTAGATTCAAGATTAAGTTTGTTATTTTACAAAAATACTTGTCTCTACTTCCTATAGTATCACATCTTGAAGCACATTATAGTTGTTTCACTTTTCATAGAGGTAAGATTGATAAGTGGACTCAAGTGTTGTCACCATGAATTCATCCATTACCAGGGTCCCCATCTATTTACTAGTTTTAGTATCTGCTGATGATCATTGTCAAGACTTATTATTTTACTAGTGCTCATAAAATGGTGATGTCAAATATTATTATTCCTGTACAATCAGTAGATGAAGTTCTTTTATAAAGAAATTTCCCTCATGGCCAAGATGGCAGAGTAGGAAGACCTTGAGCTTATGTCCTCCCACAGGCAAAACGGAGTTACAATTATTTACAGAGCAACTATTTATGAGAAAGACCAAATCTAGCAAAAACTATCTTCTACTACTTAAGATACAAAGAAGGAACAACAACGAGATGGGTAGGAGGGCTGAAGTGCAGTATACTCAAGACTCATATCCATGGGTGGCTGGCATATTAATGGAAGGATAAATACAATTGCAGAGATTTTCCCCAAAGAATGAGGGCTCTGAGTCCCACACTGGACTACCCAGCTGTGGGTACTGCATCAGGAAGATGAGCTCCCAGAACATTTGAAGGCCAGTGGGGCTTCCTTTCCAGAGAAGTTGAGGGGTGGGGGAAATAGAGACTCTACTCTTAAAAGGTGCACACAAAATCTCACATGTTCCAGGACCCAGGACAGAAGGAATAATTTGAAAGGAGCCTAGGACAGAGCCACCTGCTGATCTCAGAGAGCCTTCCAGAGAGACAGTAGGCAGCTGGAGTTCACCCTGGGGACAAAGACACTGGTGGCAACCATTTTGGGAAGCTCATTCTACCACGTGGACACTGGTGCTTGCAAGTGCCATTTTGGAAACTTTCTTCTAGTTTATTAGTGTCAGTACCCAGCCCTGCCCACCAGCCTGTTGGCACCAGTACTGGGATGCCTCAAGTCAAGCCAAGCAGCTAGCTGGGCAGGAAAATAACCCCACCCATCAACAGGCCAACTGTCTTAAAACACACACACATCATAACTGCCCTGGGATATATCTCTGTCCACCAGAGTGCCCAGGACCCAACCCTGCTCACCAATGCCCAGACAATAAACCTGGGACCCTCAGAGCACTGCATCCAGAGACCACCAGACCAGCTTGGCCCACCAGAAGGTCAACACCAGCTCCAGGAACCCCTAAGATCCACAGCCAGAGACTGTGATACTTGGTTCCACCCAACAGTGGGCCAGCACTAACCCCAGGACCAGCATAACACACCAGTAAGCAGGCATCATCACCAGGACCCCACAGGCTCTAGCCCCACCTACAAACAAGATGACACCAGTTCCAGGACTACCAGGCCCTGGAGACAAACACCCCAGGACCCAGCCTCATTCACCATTGGGCAGACACCAACCCAAGTACCACAGTAGCCCCACTACCTGCCATATCAAGACACATCTCACCAACCAGCAGGCCAGCACAAGTGACTGAACACCCAGGGCCATAGTCTCACTCACCAACATACCAATACCAGCTACAGACCACCAGGTCCTGCAGATAGAAACTCTAAGACCCAGTACCACCCACCTGTGGACTGGCACTAGCCTCAGGGCCCAGCCTCACTCACCACTGGGTGACACCAGCCCCAAGACAAACACAATCCTGCAGCCTGCAGTGCCAGGACCCAGCTCACCCAACAAGTAGGCCAGCACTAGCCTCTATGTTCTCTAGGCCCCAGCTATACTCACCAGAAGGTTGAAGCCAGATTTGGGACATCCTAAGACCCCAACCAGCTGTGTAGGGAACCAGTCCAGCCGATCAGCAGGTAGACAATAGATTCAGAACCCAAGCCCATGAACCTCCCACCCAGAACTAGGTTCTGCCCAACAGTGGGCCAGCAGTAGCACCAGGAGCCCCCTGCACTCTGCAGCCATCAACCTCATGACCCAGCCCCACCCATGAGCATCTGGAAGCCTCCACACAAGGCAGGGCCTAACAACCAACTGAATGAGGGCCAGTCACATCTACAAGACCACCCACAGTAGTCATCCCACCACAACTGAAGAACCTATACAGCCCACATAGGAGGCACCCCTAAAGTATATAGCTTTAGTGACCAGAAAGGAGTGTGCTGCTGGGATGTATAGGCTGTCTCCTACAAAAGGTCAATTCTGTAATGTTGGGAAATAAAACCATCATCAAATACATAAAAATGAAAACAACAAATTAGGAAAAATAAGGTGACAGAAAATTATGTTCCAAATGAAGAAACAAGATAAAATCCCAGAAGAATAACTAAGTGAAGTGAAGATAAGAAATCTACCCAATAAAGAATTCAAGGGATTGATCATAAAGATGTTCAAAGAACTAAGGAGCAGATTAGGTGAACAGAGTGAAAAGTTGTACGTTTTTTAAAAAGACTTAGAAAATACAAAGAAAAAGTAAACAGATGAATAATACAATAACTGAAATGAAAAATATACTAGAAAGACTCAACAATAGATTAAGTGATCAGAGGAACAGATCAGCAAGCTAGAAGACAGAGTAGTGGAAATCAGTGAAGATAAATAGAAAAAGGAAAAAGAATAAAAAGAAATGAGGATGATCTAAGAGACTTCTGAGACAACATCAAGTGTACTAACATTTGCATTACATGGATCCCAGAATGAAAAGAAAGAGAGAAAGTGGCGGAGAACATGTTTGAAGACATAAGAGCTGAAAAATTCCTTAACCTGGGAAAGAAAACAAATATCCAGGTCCAGGAATCACAGAGAATCACAGACATGATCACACCAAGACACATTGTAATTAAATGGGAAAAATTAAAGATAAAAAGAGAATATTAAAAACAACAAAGGAAAAGCAACAAGTTACATAGAAGGGAATTCCCATAAGGCTTTTCAGCAAAAATCATAAAAGCCAGAATGAAGTTGCACTATATATGTAAAGTGATGAAAGGGAAAAACCTACAGCCAAGATTCTCTACCTGGCAAGGCTTTCACATTTGACTGAAGGATCAAAAGTTTTACAGACAAGCAAAAGCTAAAAGAGTTCAACACCACAAAACAAGCTTTGCAAGAAATGTTAAAGGGACTTCTCTAAGTGAAAAAGAAAGGGCCACAACTAGAAACATGAAAATTATGAAAGGAAAAATCTCATAGATAAAGGCAGACATACAATAAAGGTAGCAAATCAACCACATGTAACCCTAGTAGGAAGGTTAAAAGACAAAAGGAGTAAAACCATCTATATCCACAGTATTTAAGGGATACACAAAACAAACACATATAAAACATAATGTCAAAAACAATAATTGGAAGAGGAAGGGAGTAGAAATGCAGAGGTTTTAAAATGCATGTGAAATTGGACTTCCCTGGTGGCGCAGTTGTTAAGAATCCACTGCCAATGCAGGAGACATGGGTTCAAGCCCTGGTCTGGGAAGATCCCACATGCCACGGAGCAACTAAGCCCATGTGCCACAACTACTGAGCCTACACTCTTAGCATGTGAGCCACAACTACTGGGCCTGCATGCTACAACTACTGAAGCCTGAGCACCTAGAGCCTATGCTCCACAACAAGAGAAGCAATCGCAGTGAGAAGCCTATGCACTGCAACAATGAGTAGCTCCTGCTCACAACTAAGCCCATGCCCTACAACTACTGAGTCTGTGCTCTAGAGCCCAGGAGCCACAATTACTGAGTCTGCATGTCACAATTACTGAAGCCCGTGCACCTAGAGCCCATGATGTGCAACTAGAGAAGCCACCACAATGAGATGCTCATGCACCGCAACAAAGAGTAGCCCCTGCTAGCTGCAACTAGAGAAAGCCCAAGCACAGCAATGAACACCCAATGCAGCCAAATTTTTTAAAAAGATAAATAAATAAGTAAGTAAATAAATAAATATATAAAATGCATGTGAAATTAAGATAAGTAAATTAAAGTAATCATGTTTAGATATAGATTGCTATATATAAACCTCATGATAGCCACAAACCAAAAATCTATACTAGATACACACAAAAAACAGAAAAGAATACAAACATAACACTAAAGATAGTCATCAAATGACATGGGAAGAGAAACAAAAAAAGAAAAGAAAAACCCACAAAAACAACCCAGATACAATGAACAAAATGGCAATAAATACGTACCTTTCAATAATTACTTCAAATGTAAGTGGACTACATGCTCAAATCAAAAGACATAGAGCAGCTGAATAAATACAAAACAAGACCCATATATATAATTCCTACAAGAAACTCACTGAAGATCTAAAGACACACACAGACTGAAAGCAAGGGGATGGAGAAAAGTATTCCATGCAAATGGAAATCAAAAGAAAACCAGGGTAGCAATTCTTATATCAGAAAAAAATACATTTTCTAACAAAGAACTTTGTAAAAAGAAAGAATGTCATTACATAATGATCCAGGGATCAGTCCAAGAAGAAGGTATAACTATTGTAAATATGTATGCAACCAACATAAGAGCACCTAAATACATAAAGCATATCTTAACAGACATAATGGGAGAAATTGATGATAAGGCAATAATTGTAGGGGATTCTCACTTGCCACTTACATTAATGGGCAGATCATCCAGACATAAAATCAATCAATGAGGATACACTGCCTTAAATGACACATTAAACCAATTGGACTTCATATATACATATACATACACACACACACACACACACACACACACACACACACACACACACACACACACATATATATATATATATATATATATATTATGTCCAAGAGCTGCAGAATAAACATTTTTTCAAGTGGACATGGAACGTTCACCAGGATAGATCACGTGCTAGGCCACAAAACAAGCCTTGGTAAATTTAGGAAGACTGGAATCATATAAAGTATCTTTTCTGACAACAACTCTATGAGCCTAGAAATCAACCAAGAGAAAAAAAATGCAAAAAACACAGACATGTGGAGGTTAAACAATATGCTATTAAACAACAAACAGGTCACTGAAGAAATCAAAAAGGAGATATAAAGTAACTGAAGATGAATAAAAACACAACAATCCAAAACATATGGGAGAGGGGCGCCTTTAAGATGCTGGAGGAGTAAGACGTGGAGATCACTCTCCTCCCAACAAATACATGAAGACTACATCTATATATGGAGTAACTCCAACGGAACACCTATTGAACGCTGGCAGAAGACCTCAGACTTCCCAAAATGGTCTTGATGCTCTGGCCGGCTGTCAGGCCTGAGCCTCTGAGGTGGGAGAGCCAAGTTCATGACATTGGTCCACCAGACCTGCCAGCCCCACATAATAGCAAATGGTGAAAGCTCTCCCAGAGACCTCCATCTCAACCCTAAGACCCAGCTCCACTCAACGACCAGCAAGCTACAGTGCTGGACACCCTATGCCAAACAACTAGCAAGACAGGAACACAAACCCACCCATTAACGGAGAGGCTGCCTAAAATCATAAGTTCACAGACACTCCCAAACACACCACCAGATTCGGTCCTGCCTACCAGAAAGACAAAATCCAGTCTCATCCAGCAGAACACAGGCACCAGTCCCCTCCACCAGGAAACCGACACAACCCACTGAACTAACCTTAAGCACTTGGAGCAGACACCCAAAACAACAGGAATTATGAACCTGCAGCCGGCAAAATGGACACACCAAACATAGTAAGTTAAGCAAAACGAGAAGACAGAGAAATACACAGTAGATGAAAGAGCAAGGTAAAACCCCAGCAGATCAAACAACTGAAGACAAAACAGGCAGTCTACCTGAAAAAGAATTCAGAGTAATGACAGTAAAGATGATCCAAAATCTTGGAAATAGAATGGAGAAAATACAAGAAACCTTCAACAAGGATCTAGAAGAACTAAAGAGCAAACAAACAATGATGAACAAAACAATAAATGAAATTAAAAATTCTATGGGGGCTTCCCTGGTGGAGCAGTGGTTGAGAGTCCACCTGCTGATGCAGGGAACATGGGTTCATGCCCCAGTCCGGGAAGATCCCACATGCTGCGGAATGGCTGGGCCCATGAGCCATGGCCACTGAGCCTGCGCATCCAGACCCTGAGCTCCACAATGGGAGAGGCCACAGCAGTGAGAGGCCCACGTACCGCAAAAAAAAAAAAAAATTCTATGGAAGGAATCCATAGCAGAATAACTGAGGCAGAAGAACGGATAAGTGGCCTGGAAGATAAAACAGTAGAAATAACTACCACAGAGCAGAAAGAAAAAAAGAATGAAAAGAATTGAGGACAGTCTCAAAGATTTCTAGGACAACATTAAACACCCGAACATTCAAATTATAGGGGTCCCAGAAGAAGAAGAGAAAAAAAAAGGGAGTGAGAAAATATTTGAAGAGATTATAGTTGAAAACTTCCCTAATATGGGAAAGGAAATAGTCCAGTACAGGAAGTTCAGAGAGTCCCACAGAGGATAAATCCAAGGAGAAACACACTGAGAAATATATTAATCAAACTATCAAAAATTAAATACAAAGAAAAAATATTAAAAGCAGCAAGGGAGGGGCTTCCCTGGTGGCACAGTGGTTGAGAGTCTGCCTGCCAATGCAGGGGACATGGGTTCATGCCCCTGTCCAGGAAGATCCCACATGTTGTGGAGTGGCTGGGCCCGTGAACCATGGCCACTGAGCCTGCACTCCAGAGCCTGTGCTCTGCAACGGGAGAGGCCACAGCACTGAGAGGCCCAAACACTGCAAAAAAAACCAAACAACAACAACAACAAAAAATAAAAACAGCAAGGGAAAACAACAAATAGCATACAAAAGAATCCCCATAAAGTTAACAGCTGACCTTTCAACAGAAACTCTGCAAGCCAGAAGGGAGTGGCAGGACATACTTAAAGTGATGAAGGAGAAAAACCTACAACCAAGATTACTGTACCCAACTATGATCTCATTCACATTCGAAGGAGAAATTAAAACCTTTACAGATAAGCAAAACTAAGAGAATTCAGCACCACCAAATGAGCTCTACAACAAATGCTAAAGAAACTTCTCTAGTCAGGAAACACAAGAGAAGGAAAAGACTTACAATAAAATCCCAAATCAATTAAGAAAATAGTAAAAGGAACATACATAACAATAACTACCTTAAATGTCAATGGTTTAAATGCTCCAACCAAAAGACATAGACTGGCTGAATGGATACAAAAACAAGACCATACATATGCTGTCTACAACAGACACACTTCAGACCAAGGGACACATACAGAGTGAAAGTGAGGGGATGGAAGAAGATATTCCATGCAAATGGGAATCTAAAGAAGGCTGGAGTAGCAATTCTCATATAAGACAAAATAGACTTTAAAATAAAGAATGTTATAAGAGACAAAGAAGGACACTACATAATGATCAAAGAATCAATCCAAGAAGAACTTATGACAATTGAAAATACTAATGCACCCAACATAGGAGCACCTCTATACATGAGGCAAATCCTAACAGCTATAAACGGGGAAATTTACAGTAACACAGTAATAATAGGGGACTTTAACACCCAACTTTCATCAATGGACAGATCATCCAAATTGAAAATAAATAAGGAAACACAAGCTTTAAATGATACATTAAAAAAGATGGAATTAATTGATACTTATAGGACATTCCATACAAAAACAGGAGACAAGACTCTTCTCAAGTGCTCATGGAACATTCTCCAGGATAGATCATACCTTGGGTCACAAATCAAGACTCGGTAAATTTAAGAAAATTGAAATCATATCAAGTATCTTTTCTGACAACAACACTATGAGGCCAGATATCAATTACATGAAAAAATGTGTAAAAAATACAAACACATGGAGGCTAAACAATACACTACTAAATAACCAAGAGATCATTGAAGAAATCAAAGAGGAAATCAAAAAATACCTAGAAAAATATGACAATGAAAACAAGATGATCCAAAACCTATGGAATGCAGCCAAAGCGGTTCTAAGAGGGAAGTTTATAGCAATACAATCCTACCTCAAGAAACAAAAAACATCTCAAATAAAAAACCTAACCTGACACCTAAAGAAATTAGAGAAAGAAGAACAAAAACAAAAACCACAAAGTTAGCAGAAGGAAAGAAATCATAAAGATCTGTTCAGAAATAAATGAAAAAGAAATAAAGGAAATGATAGCAAAGATCAACAAAAATAAAAGCTGGTTCTTTGAGAGATAAACAAAATTGATAAACCATTAGCCGGGCTCATCAAGAAAAAAGGGGAGAAGACTCAAATCAATAGAATGAGAAATGAAAAAGAAGTAACAACTTACACTGCAGAAATACAAAGGATCATGAGAGATTGCTACAAGCAACTGTATGCCAATAAAATGGACAACCTGGAAGAAATGGACAAATTCTTAGAAAAGCACAAACTTCTGAGACTGAGCCAGGAAGAAATAGAAAATATAAACAGACCAATCACAAGTACTGAAATTGAAACTGTTATAAGAGTCTTCCAGAGCTTCCCTGGTGGCAGAGTGGTTGAGAGTCTGCCTGCTGATGCAGGGGACACGGGTTCATGCCCTGGTCTGGGAGGATCCCACATGCCACGGAGCGGCTGAGCCGGTGAACCGTGGCTGCTGAGCCTGCACGTCCAGAGCCTGTGCTATGCAACGGGAGAGGCCAAAACAGTGAGAGGCCCGCGTACCGCAAAAAAAAGAAAAAGAAAAAGTCTTCCAAGAAACAAAAGCCCAGGACCAGAAGGCTTCACGGGTGAATTGTATCACAGAAGATCTAACACGTAGCCTTCTCAAACTCTTCCAAAATAGAGCAGAGGGAGGAACACTCCCAAACTCATTCTATGAGACCACCATCACCCTGATACCAAAACCGGTCAAAGATGCCACAAAAAAAGAAAACTACAGGTCAATATCATTGATAAACATAGATGCAAAAATCCTCAACAAAATACTAGCAAACAGAATCCAACAGCACATTAAAAGGATCACACATCATGATCAAGCGGGGATTATCCCAGGAATGCAAGGATTCTTCAATATACGCAAATCAATCAATGTGATAAACCATATTAAAATTGAAGGCGAGAAACCATATGGTCATTTCAATAGATGCAAAAAAGAAAGCTTTCAACAAAATTCAACACCCATTTATGATAAAAACCCTGCAGAAAGTAGGCATAGAGGGAACTTACCTCAACATGATAAAGGCCATATATGAAAAACACACAGCCAACATTGTTCTCAATGGTGAAAAACTGAAACCATTTCCACTGAGATCAGGAACAAGACAAGGTTGCCCACTCTCACCACTATAATTCAGCATAGCTTTGGAAGTTTTAGCCACAGCAATCAGAGAAGAAAAAGAAATAAAAGGAATCCAGATCAGAAAAGAAGTAAAACTGTCACTGTTTGCAGATGACATGATACTATAGATAGAGAATCCTAAAGATGCTACCAGAAAACTACTAGAGCTAATCAATGAATTTGGTAAAGTAGCAGTATACAATATTAATGCACAGGAATCTCTCACCTTCCTATACACTAATGATGAAAAATCTGAAAGAGAAATTAAGGAAACACTCCCATTCACCACTGAAACAAAAAGAATAAAATACCTAGGAATAAACCTAACTAAGGAGACAAAAGACCTGTATGCCGAAAACTATAAGACACTGATGAAATAAAGATGTTACAAGCAGATGGAGAGATATACCATGTTCTTGGATTGGAAGAATCAACATTGTGAAAATGACTCTACTACCCAAAGCAATCAACAGATTCAATGCAATCCCTATCAAACTACCACTGGGATTTTTCTCTATGCCAATAAAATTGACAACCTGGAAGAAGTGGACAAATTATTAGAAAAGCACAACATTCTGAGACTGAACCAGGAAGAAGTAGAAAATATGAACAGACCAATCACAAGCACTGAAATTGAGATTAGAAATCTTCCAACAAATGAAAGCCCAGGATCAGATGCTTCACAGGCAAATTCTATCAAACATTTAGAGAAGAGCTACACCTATCCTTCTCAAAATCTACCAAAATATAGCAGAGGGAGGAACACTGCTAAACTCATTCTACGAGTCCACCATCACCTTGATACCAAAACCGGTCAAAGATGTCACAAATAAAGAAAACTACAGGCCAATATCACTGATGAACATACATGCAAAAATCCTCAACTAAATACTAGCAAACGGAATCCAACAGCACAGTAAAAGGATCATACACCATGATCAAGTGGGGTTTATCACAGGAATACAAGGATTCTTCAATATATGCAAATCAATCAATGTGATACACCATATTAACCAATTGAAGGAGAAAAACCATATGATCATCTCAATTGATGCAGAGACAGCTTTTGACAAAATTCAACACCCATTTATGATAAAAACCCTGCAGAAAGTAGGCATAGAGGGAACTTTCCTCAACATAATAAAGGCCATATATGACAAACCCACAGACAACATCATCCTCAATGGTGAAAAACTGAAAGCATTTCCACTAAGATCAGGAACAAGACAAGGTTGCCCACTCTCACCACTATTATTCAACATAGTTTTGGAAGTTTTAGCCACATCAATCAGAGAAGAAAAAGAAATAAAAGGAATCCAAATTGGAAAAGGAGAAGTAAAACTGCCACTGTTTGCAGATGACATGATACTATAGATAGAGAATCCTAAAGATGCTACCAGAAAACTGTAAGGCCAACTGGCCCAAGGCAGGGGAACACAATCAGATTCACAGGTTGCATCAGACCGAAATTCTCCGGACCACCCAGTTCCAGAAACTGCCCTGGAGACATTCTGGACCACCCAGTTCCAGGAACTGCCCTGGAGGCATTCCGGACCACCCAGTTCCAGGAACTGACCTGGGGACTTTGAACCCAGCCCAGCCTTCCCGCCTTTCGAGGGGCGGGACTAACAGTCCCCCAGGATACCCGAAAAGACCACCAAATAAGGAATACCCTGTGCCCTCCCAGATTCACCACACCCCTTTCCCTTCTTCCCCTATAAAATCTTGCCCAACCCTCGCCCGGGTGCGACTTCTCTGGCCCCTTTCTCTCGGACCAGTGAACCTCGCCCGGGAGCGCTCCCTAATAAAGCTCACTTGAAGCTTTCCTCTGTTTCGCGGTGCCGTTTGTTAAGATCCGACCTTACATTTGGTGCCGAAACCCGGGAGGGGTACCAAGCCCCGCGGGTTACGGCGCGGGCCGCTCCTCCCCTCCCCCAGGAGACAACCAGGGAACCTCTACTCATCCACCCAATCCGGCAGAAAACGGGGTAAGTCCCCCTCCCTTGTTCCCTCCGACCCTCAGAGTCCCTGCCCACCGGACTCCCTGTCCTTAACCGCAGCCGCGTCAGGGATTCCTCCGTCCTCTCTCCGGGCCTCCGGCGATTGTGGAGACATCCCAATTGCCTGACCACTCCCCGACCCGCTGGGCTTCGGGTGATTGTGGAGACGTCCCAATCGCCTGACCGCCCTCCGACCTGCCGTGAATTGGAGACTGAGACCAGGGACGCCTCTCTCCCTCTCCATTCACTCAGGGACAGACTGGGGGTCATGGGAACCTCACAATCGAAACCAGATTCTAAGACGCCCCTGGGGTGTCTCCTAGCCAATTTTACAGCCCTCGGCTTCTCCCAAGATCTCCGTCGCCGACAGCTTATTTTCTATTCCACTGTGGCCTGGCACAATATCCTCTAGACAATTAATCCTGAAGGGACTTTCGATTTTAACATCCTCTGTGATCTAGATAATTACTGCCGCAGGACGGGAAAATGGTCCGAGGTCCCCTATGTTCAGGCCTTCTGGTATTTGCGCTCCTGCCCCTCCCTTTGCGTCAATTGTTCTACCTCACAAATCCTCCATCCAAAACCTCAATCCCCTTGGATTCCTCCCCACTAACCAGCCCTCCCGAATCTCTTACCACTCCCCCCTTCAGAACTCCTCTCCAACCTCCACCCTACCCTGAAGCGGTCCCTCCTCCTCCCAAACCCCCTCTGGCCCCTCCAACTGCTCCCCCGCCTCCCTCAATGGTTTCTCCTCCCACGCCCCTTGCTTACACGCTCTCACGACTCCCAAGATCCAAATCTCCTCTGCCCTCTGAGGGAGGTAACAGGAGCGGAAGGACTGGTCAGAATCCATGTCCCTTTTTCTCTCCAAGATCTCTCTCAAATGGAAGAGCGATTAGGCTCCTTTTCTGCCGACTCTTCCCGCTACATCAAAGAATTTTGCTATTTATCTCAAGCTTACGATCTAACCTGGCACGATATCTTTGTGGTTCTGTCCTCTACCTTAACCTCTGACGAAAGGGAAAGAATTCAAACTGCTGCCCGAAACCATGCAGATCACGTTCACCTCACCGACAACTCCATGCCTGTCGGAGCAACTGCCGTACCTGGCACCGATCCAGGCTGGACTTATCAGGATGGCCAAGATGGCCACCGTAAACGCGACCTTATGATCCAATGCCTCCTGGCTGGCATGCAGGCTGCTGCTCATAAGGTAGTCCATTTTGAAAAACTAAAAGAGATAACCCAAGAACCTAACGAAAATCCAGCTTTCTTTCTCAATCGCCTTACAGAGGCCTTAACTCTCTACACCCGACTGGATCCCGACACCCCGGCAGGGGCAGCGGTCCTAGCCACCCATTTTATCACCCAATCAGCTCCGGGCATCCAAAAGAAATTAAAACGGGAAGACGACAGCCCTCAGAACCCTATTCGAGATCTGGTAAAGATGGCCTTTAAAGTCTATAATGGCCGTGAGGATTTGGCAGAATCCAGCCGACAGGCTCAGATGCACCAAAAGGTGGCCCTCCAAACCCAAGCTTTTATAGCTGCCCTAAGGCCGGCCATGTCCCATGGATCACAGCATCCACGGGGTCCACAAAAGGCAACCCCGCCAGAGGCCTGCTTCAAATGTGGAAAAGAAGGCCACTGGGCTTGCCAATGTCCCAATCCCCGACCTCCTTCTAAGCCCTGTCCCAGCTGCAGGCTAACGGGCCACTGGAAGAGTGACTGCCCTACGACTGGCCCTCCCTCAGCGTCTCCACACAGGGGGCAGGCCGACCCAACGGCATTACTACTTGAACTGCTGGGATTGGCTGACGACTGATGGCACCCAGACTCGAAGACCCCCATCACCCTCGCCAAGCCCAGGGTAACGCTACAGGTAGCGGGTAAGTCCATCTCATTTCTGGTGGACACGGGGGCTACATGTTCGGTCCTGCCTACTTATTCCGGGCCAGTTTCTCCTTCCCAGATCTCAGTCATGGGTATTGATGGCAAACCATCCTCCCCACTCCAGACCGGTCCACTCCCATGTCATATCGAAGGACTCCCTTTTACTCATTCCTTCTTAGTCATACCATCCTGCCCAGTTCCCTTGCTAGGCCAAGATGTCCTTTTCCACTTAGGGGCCTCCCTCCAGCTGGTTAGACTTGACCCTAAGGTCCCCTCCTCCCAACTCCTGCTTCCTCTTCTCGGCCTGTCTCTAGAACCCTCCCCCTCCTATCCCCCTCTTCCAATCACACCGAACCCAATCAATCCCCAAGTCTGGGATACTTCTAAGCCCATAATAGCAACACACCATTCCCCCGTCCTCATCCGCCTAAAGGACCCCTCCAAATTTCCATCAAGGCCCCAATTTCCCATCTCTGAGACTCACCTTAGGGGCCTACAACTATCACCCTCGCCGAGCCCAGGGTAACGCTACAGGTAGCGGGTAAGTCCATCTCATTTCTGGTGGACACGGGGGCTACCTATTCGGTCCTGCCTACTTATTCCGGGCCAGTTTCTCCTTCCCAGATCTCAGTCATGGGTATTGATGGCAAACCATCCTCCCCACTCCAGACCGGTCCACTCCCATGTCATATCGAAGGACTCCCTTTTACTCATTCCTTCTTAGTCATACCATCCTGCCCAGTTCCCTTGCTAGGCCGAGATGTCCTTTTCCACTTAGGGGCCTCCCTCCAGCTGGTTAAACTTGACCCTAAGGTCCCCTCCTCCCAACTCCTGCTTCCTCTTCTCGGCCTGTCTCTAGAACCCTCCCCCTCCTATCCCCCTCTTCCAATCACACCGAACCCAATCAATCCCCAAGTCTGGGATACTTCTAAGCCCATAATAGCAACACACCATTCCCCCGTCCTCATCCGCCTAAAGGACCCCTCCAAATTTCCATCAAGGCCCCAATTTCCTATCTCTGAGACTCACCTTAGGGGCCTACAACATATTATCACCAGACTCCTAAACCAGGGACTCCTTATCCCCACTGACTCTCCCTGCAACACCCCCATCCTGCCTGTCCGCAAGGCCTCTGGGGATTGTCGCCTGGTCCAGGACCTCCGACTAATCAATGAGGCCATAATTCCTCTCCACCCAGTAGTACCAAACCCATACACCTTGCTCTCCCATATCTCCCCATCCACAACCCACTTTACGGTTCTGGATCTCAAAGATGCCTTTTTCACTATCCCCCTACATCCCGATTCCTATTTCCTCTGCGCTTTTACCTGGACAGATCCGGATACTCATACTTCCAGTCAGCTCACCTGGACAGTTCTTCCCCAGGGCTTCCGCGACAGTCCTCACCTCTTCGGTCAGGCGCTGGCACGGGACCTCACTTCCTGCTCCCTTACCCCCAGCACACTCCTTCAATATGTAGATGACCTCCTCCTTTGTAGCCCACCTCTCAGCCTCTCAAGACAACACACTGCAGATCTCCTCAATTACCTTGGCTCTCGCGGTTATCGGGTCTCCCCAGCCAAGTCTCAGTTATCTGTATCTTCTGTAACCTACCTGGGGCTCCACCTTACCCCTACCACAAAAGGTCTAACAGCCAATCGCACCTGGATTATCCGTGAATTCCAGACTCCAGAAACAGCGGAACAAATTCTCTCCTTTTTGGGCCTTATAGGATTTTTCCGACACTGGATCCCTAACTTTGCTGTCCTCACTAAACCCTTATATCTAGCCACTAAAGAAACCCCTCAAGGACCCCTCACCTCTCCTTCTGCCATTCAACAGGCCTTTCTCACCCTCCGTAACGCTCTGATATCTTCTCCTCCCCTTTCTCTGCCCAATCCAAACCAACCTTTTTGTGGATGAACGGGCCGGAATAGCCATTGGACTCCTTGCCCAGCCTGTAGAGCCTTCCTACCGCCCCGTGGCTTACCTCTCCAAACAGCTAGACCCAACCATTCGGGATGGCAACCATGCCTTCAGGCCCTAGCAGCAGCAGCCGAACTGACCAAACAAACACTCAAACTGACTCTGGCTCAACCACTAAGCGTGTTTTCCTCCCACCGGCTGGTCGACCTCCTAGGCCACAAGTCTCTCTCCCTCCTGGGCCCCTCCCACATCCAGGAGTTCCACCTACTGTTCATTGAAAACCCACCTATTTCTCTTGATCTCTCCCCTCGCCTGAACCTGGCTTCCCTCCTGCCTATCTCTGGCACCGGGGGTTTTCCATCCCATTCCTGCCCTCATGTCATAGAACCCTTCAAACCACCAAGAGAGGGACTCTTTGACACCCCTCTTTCAAATCCGGACCGCACTCTCTTTGTGGATGGTAGCTCAATACTCGGTCCTGATGGACGCCGATGGGCAGCCTATGCGGTGGTAACTATCTCAACTATTATCAAGGCTAACAGCCTCCCAGAAGGGACAACCTCTCAAAGGGCTTAACTGATAGCACTCACGCGAGCCCTCGACCTCTCTAAGGGCCAAAGGGCCATCTTTCTCCCTATGGTCGCAGGCATTTCCCTAGCCTCCTCTCTCGTTGCTGCGGGCATCGGGGAAGGAGCCCTAACACACAGTGTCTCAACATCCCGTGACCTAGAACAGAAACTCCAGCTAGCCATCGAGGCTTCTACTGGATCCCTAACTTTGCTGTCCTCACTAAACCCTTATATCTAGCCACTAAAGAAACCCCTCAAGGACCCCTCACCTCTCCTTCTGCCATTCAACAGGCCTTTCTCACCCTCCGTAACGCTCTGATATCTTCTCCTCCCCTTTCTCTGCCCAATCCAAACCAACCTTTTTGTGGATGAACGGGCCGGAATAGCCATTGGACTCCTTGCCCAGCCTGTAGAGCCTTCCTACCGCCCCGTGGCTTACCTCTCCAAACAGCTAGACCCAACCATTCGGGATGGCAACCATGCCTTCAGGCCCTAGCAGCAGCAGCCGAACTGACCAAACAAACACTCAAACTGACTCTGGCTCAACCACTAAGCGTGTTTTCCTCCCACCGGCTGGTCGACCTCCTAGGCCACAAGTCTCTCTCCCTCCTGGGCCCCTCCCACATCCAGGAGTTCCACCTACTGTTCATTGAAAACCCACCTATTTCTCTTGATCTCTCCCCTCGCCTGAACCTGGCTTCCCTCCTGCCTATCTCTGGCACCGGGGGTTTTCCATCCCATTCCTGCCCTCATGTCATAGAACCCTTCAAACCACCAAGAGAGGGACTCTTTGACACCCCTCTTTCAAATCCGGACCGCACTCTCTTTGTGGATGGTAGCTCAATACTCGGTCCTGATGGACGCCGATGGGCAGCCTATGCGGTGGTAACTATCTCAACTATTATCAAGGCTAACAGCCTCCCAGAAGGGACAACCTCTCAAAGGGCTTAACTGATAGCACTCACGCGAGCCCTCGACCTCTCTAAGGGCCAAAGGGCCATCTTTCTCCCTATGGTCGCAGGCATTTCCCTAGCCTCCTCTCTCGTTGCTGCGGGCATCGGGGAAGGAGCCCTAACACACAGTGTCTCAACATCCCGTGACCTAGAACAGAAACTCCAGCTAGCCATCGAGGCTTCTGCTGCCTCCATCACCTCCCTGCAGTGCCAGATCACATCAGTAGCCCGAGTTGCCCTCCAAAATAGACAAGCCCTGGATCTCCTGACGGCCGATAAAGGAGGTACCTGCCTCTTCCTACAGGAGGAATGCTGCTATTACATCAATGAAACAGGGTTCGGAGACAACGTAAGACAACGTAAAAGCCCTCCATCGCTTAAGAGAAGAGCTCCAACGCAAACACCAACATTCCGCCTCCCCAATTCCCTATTGGTGGCGATCCACCCTCTATACCTGGCTAACACCAATCTTAGGCCCCTTAATTCTCATCTGTATCTTGTTCATGCTTGCTCCCTGTTTTTTTAGGTTCCTTCGCAGGCGCATAGAGGAAGTCTCTCTGGTGGCCACAAACCAAATGCTCCTCGGTCCTTACACCTTGCTTCCTACAGAAGCCCTCACTGGTCTCCCCTAAGCCTCGGTCCTCTGGTCGCCCGACTCCCCTTACGATGCCCCCACTCAGCATGAAGTAGCCAGAGATCAGAACGCCGCCCCATTACACCAAAGATGTTGGGATGTAAGGCCAACTGGCCCAAGGCAGGGGAACACAATCAGATTCACAGGTTGCATCAGACCGAAATTCTCCGGACCACCCAGTTCCAGAAACTGCCCTGGAGGCATTCTGGACCACCCAGTTCCAGGAACTGACCTGGGGACTTTGCACCCAGCCCAGCCTTCCCGCCTTTCGAGGGGCGGGACTAACAGTCCCCCAGGATACCCGAAAAGACCACCAAATAAGGAATACCCTGTGCCCTCCCAGATTCACCACACCCCTTTCCCTTCTTCCCCTATAAAATCTTGCCCAACCCTCGCCCGGGTGCGACTTCTCTGGCCCCTTTCTCTCGGACCAGTGAACCTCGCCCAGGAGCGCTCCCTAATAAAGCTCACTTGAAGCTTTCCTCTGTTTCGTGGTGCTGTTTGTTAAGATCCGACCTTACAAAAACTACTACAGCTAATCAATGAATTTGGTAAGGTAGCAGGATACAAAATTAATGCACAGAAATCTCTAGCATTCCTATACACTAATGATGAAAATCTGAAAGTGAAATCAAGAAAACACTCCCATTTACCACTGCAACAAAAAGAATAAAATATCTAGGAATAAACCTACCTAAGGAGACAAAAGACCTGTATGCAGAAAATTTTAAGACACTGATGAAATAAATTAAGGATGATACAAATAGATGGAGAGATATACCATGTTCCTGGACTGGAAGAATCAACATTGTGAAAATGACTCTACTACCCAAAGCAATCTACATATTCAATGCAATCCCAATCAAACTACCACTGGCATTTTTCACAGAACTAAAACAAAAAATTTCACAATTTGTATGGAAGCACAAAGGACCCTGAATAGCCAAAGCAATTTTGAGAAAGAAAAACAGAGTGGAGGAATCAGGCTCCCTGAGTTCGGACTATACTACACAGCTACATTAATCAAGACAATATGGTACTGGCACAAAAACAGAAATATAGATCAATGGAATAGGATAGAAAGCCCAGAGATAAACCCACTCACATATGGCCACCTTATCTTTGATAAAGAAGGCAAGAATATACAGCGGAGAAAAGACAGACTCTTCAATAAGTGGTGCTGGGAAAACTGGGCAGCTACATGTAAAATTATGAAATTAGAACACTGCCTAACATCATACACAAAAATAAACTCAAAATAAATTAAAGACCTAAATGTAAGGCCAGACACTATCAAACTCTTAGAGGAAAACATAGGCAGAACACTCTATGACATAAATCACAGCAAGATCCTTTTTGACCCACCTCCTACAGAAATGGAAATAAAAACAAAAATAAACAAATGGGACCTAATGAAACCTAATAGCTTTTGCACAGCAAAGGAAACCATAAACAAGACCAAAAGACAGCGCTCAGACTGGGAGAAAATATTTGCAAATGAAGCAACTGACAAAGGGTTAATCCTCAACATTTATAAGCAGTTCATGCAGCTCAATATCAAAAAACAAACAACCCAATCCAAAAACGGGCAGAAGACCTAAACAGACATTTCTCCAAAGAAGATATACAGATTGCCAACAAACACATGAAAGAATGCTCAACATCATTAATCATTAGAGCAATGTAAATCAAAACTACAGTGAGATATCATCTCACACTGGTCAGAACGGCCATCAACAAAAATCTACAAACAATAAATGCTGGATAGGGTGTGGAGAAAAGGGAATCCTCTTGCACTGTTGGTGGGAATATAAGTTGATACAGCTGCTATGGAGAACAGTATGGAGGTTCCTTAAAAAACTACAAATAGAACTACCATACGACCCAGCAATCCCACTACTGGGCATATACCCTGAGAAAATCATAATTCAAAAAGAGTCATGTACCAAAATGTTCACTGCAGCTCTATTTACAATAGTCAGGACATGGAAGCAACCTATGTGCCCATTATTGGATGAATGCATAAAGAAGATGTGGCACATATATACAATGGAATATTACTCAGCCATAAAGAGAAACGAAATTGAGTTATTTGTAGTGAGGTGGATGGATCTAGAGTCTCTCATACAGAGTGAAATAAGTCAGAAAGAGAAAAACAAATACCGTATGCTAAGAAAAAGAAAAAAGGTAATTAAGAACCTAGGGGCAAGACGGGAATTAGGACACAGACCTACTAGAGAATGGACTTGAGGATATGGGGAGGGGGAAGGGTAAGCTGTGACAATACTGGCAATGATTTAGGCACAACGAAGTTATAGGGACTTGACCTAAGACAATGATAGTGGAGCTAGAAGGAAGGGAACTGTATTAGCTAGTATTTTTCTCTGCAACAACCACACACGCCCCCGAAAAAAAAAAAAAAAAAAAAAAAAAAAAAAAAAGACGTTAAAAAAAAAAACCAAAGCCCTTTATAATCTGAATACAATGAACAATTTCCCATAGTCACTACGAGATTTTTTACCAAGCTACCCACAAGAAGTTTGCCTATATTCTTTCGGTGAATGGAAGTTATACCTAGCCTGTGATACACATAGTGATTTGTTTCCAAATTCCTGTAAATTGTTGAGATAAGCAAAGTGTGCTGATGTCGAAAGAAGGTAAAGATTTTTCAGACCACATTATTTAACAGATATCTCAATAATGAATGTAGTGGATGATTTCTTGCTGTGGGAAAGTAATGCTACACTATATTTACTTATTGAGATGAAGATATACTTGAAGTTTGATGCATTTAGTGTATAGTTTAAGATTCCTGTAATACTGCTGTTTTTACAGATCTTTTAAATCTGCACTAACAGCTTTCTTGGAAAGCTCAATAGGAGTGAAAGCCTTTCAGACTTCGTGGAAAAACCTGCATATAGTTAATGTATGTGTTTTTCACCAGCTACATTAAAGAAATTTTATTCACCATGTTCTTTCAGTATTTGGAACTTCTACCCAAAATTTGGAGGAAGTAGTGAAACGTTTTGAGAGACCAGCAAACCTATACTATCCAGAGTTTATTAGAAAGCTATGCTAAGCTCTGTGTTCTAAAGGCATATAAGAGTGATAGACTTTCAGATCACATGCAAGTGATGGTTTGCTATATATGGAAACGTATGTGTACTTTATAAGTTAGTGAAAGAAGTTTTTATGCAGTGTTCTTTCAGTAAATGGCACTTAACCGAAGTGGCTGAACCAGGTAACGTTTTATTTCACAGACTTGTAACACTAGTGTTGCTATAGGCTACTTTGAGTCTTTCCTCAATACAGGAACATAACTGAGAATATAAACAAAAGCTTTTTCAACACAGATACAATGAAGAGTTTCTTATAGACACAAAAAACCATTTACCAAACTATAAGCAAAAAGTTTTATGACTGTTTTTTCAATGAAAAAAGTTGTACTCACTATGGGATAGGTGTCCTGATTTGTTACAAAACTCGAATATCTAGCGTTTCTAAATTCCTGTACGTTGAGCTAAGCAAAGTGCTCAAGGTGAAAGGAAGGAAAAACCTTTGAGGTGAAACTGTATAACACGAGTCTGAAAAAATTAATGGGATGATATGGTTTCTTGCTATGGGAAAGAAATACTACGCACTGGCTTATCTCATTGAGTGAAAGATATTTGAAGCGTGATGGATGTCTTGTATTGTTTCAGACCTGTAAAACTGCCATTTCTACAGATCTTTTAAAGGTGCACTAAGCTCTCCCTTGGAAAGTCCAATAGGCGTGAAAGCCATACAGACAGCATGAAAAACCTGGATTCCCATATAGAAAATGTATTTATATTTTAGAGCTAGATGAAAGTTTTATGCACAGTGTTCTTTCATTATTTGGAATTTAAAGAAAGTGGCTGACTCAGAAAGGGTATTATCTCAAAGACTTGTAACACTAGTATTTCTATAGGCTGCTATGAGACTTTCCTCAATACAGGTTCCTAACTGAGATATAAGCAAAGTCCTTTTCAACCTGCATAGAATGAAGAGTTTCCCATAGCCTCAACTGGACCTTGTTATCAAGCCACCCCCAAGAAGTTTGCCTCACAGTGCTCTTTCAGTGAAGGGAAGTTATACCTAGGCTGTGATACATGTAGTGATTTGTTTCAAAAACTTGTAAATCTAGCCTTGCTTAATTTGTGCATGTTGTTGAGCAAAGCAAAGTGAAGTTAAAGACTTTCAGATAGCATGCTTCAACATCTCTCATATACTGAATGTAGAGGATGGTTTCTCTCTATGGTGAAGAAATACTATACCCTGTTCTCTCATTGTGAGGATGATATACTTGCAGTGTGACATATGTAGTATTTAGTTTAAACCTGTAATACTGCTAATTCTACAGGTCTTTTATAGGTGCGCTAACATCTCTCTTGGAAAGGCGAATAGAAGTGAAAGTCTTTCAGACTACGTGAAAAGGCTTTCTTCCTGTATAATCAGCATATGTGTTTTTTGCAAGCTAGGTGAAAAAAATTTTATGCACAGTGTTCTTTCAGTATATGGAACTTGTACCCTGAATTTGAAGTATGTAGTAAAAAGTTTGAAAGACCTGGGCACATACAGTTTCTAAAGTTTATTTTAAAGCTATACTAGGCTTTGTGTTCTAAGGGTGAATAGGAATGAAAGACTTTCAGACTGCATTCAAGTGCTGGTTTCCCATATAAGAAATGTATGTGTATTTTATAACATAGATGAAAGAAGTTTTTTAGCACAGTATTCTTTCAGTAAATGGAACTTAACCCAAGTGGCTGAATCAGGCAGTGTTTTATTTCACTGACTTGTAACACTAGTGCTTCCACAGTCTACTTTGAGACTTTCCTCAATAAAGGTATCTAACGTAGAATATAAGCCAAGACCTTTTAAACCCAGATACAAGGAAGAGTTTCCCATACACGTATTTTAAACAGCCGCATACAAGAAGTTTTCTTGACAGTGTACTTTCAGTGAAGAGAAGTTATACCAAAATGTCTCATATAATGAATTTAGTGGATGGTTACTGATATGGGAAAGAAATAGTATGCGTGGGGTTCACTCATTGAATGGAAAATATACTTGAGGTGTGATGCATGTAATGTATTGTTTAAGAGACTTGTAAAACTGCTATATCTATGTGTCTTCTAAAACTGGGCTAAGCTCCCTCTTGGAAAGGAAGAAAAAAGTGAAAGACTCTCAGACTGCATGGAAATGCTTGCTTCCGTTATGGTCTTTGAGTATATGGAACTTAACTCTTGTGGCTGAAGCAGGTTGGGTATTACTCCAAAAACTTGTAATACTAGTGTTTCTATAGGTTACTTTGACTCTTACCTCAATAGAGATTCCTAACTTAGAATAGAAGCAAAAACCTTTCAAACCCACATTCAATAAAGAGTTTCCCATAGTCTCCACAGGACATATTTACCAAGAAACCCCCAAGAAGTTTTCCTGACAGTGTTCTTTATCTGAAAGCAAGATGTACCTACGCTGTGATACATGAAGAGATTTGTTTTAAACACCTGAAAATCTAGCCTTTCTAAATTCCATTGAGCTAAGCAAAGTGTGCTTAAGCAAAACAAGGTAAAGTTTTTCAGAGGGCATGGTTTAACAAGTGTCTCATATCATGAATGGAGATGATGTGTTTTTGCTATGGAAAAGGAATGTTATGCACTGTGTTCTCTCACCGAGCAGAAGATACACCTGACATGTGATGGATGTAGTGTATTTTTTAAGAGATCTGTAACACTGCTATTTCTACATGTCTTTTAAAGCTGCAGTAAACTCTTTCTTGGAAAGGTTTTCTTCTCATACTTCAGAGAAAGAAGCTTTATGCACAGAGTTCCTTCAGCATATGGAATTTTACCCAAGTGCCTGAAGCAGGTATAACTATAAATGAAGTACAACATAAAAAATATTGAATCAATATGTTATACACATGAGACAAATATAATATTATAAATCAACAATACCTCAATTTTTAAAATAAATTACTACTTTTAAGTTAAAAATGTGACATAATCATATATTAAGTTTAGTTTGCAAATACAGATCAGAAAAATTAAATCTCAGTAGATTGTGTCCTAGGATGGCCTCACGAAAAGATAAAACTTGAGTTTGGTCTTAAAGATGAGATAGGTGTTAAAAAGCAGAAAGGATAAGAGCAAACATTTCTGACTGGAAGAAAAACTTACACAAAAGCAAACTGATTTACTTTCAATTCTTACAAGAACATCTAAGACTCCAGATATTTCATTGAAAGCTGCATGAAGTTCTATGTTCAAAGGCCAAATAAGAGAGAAATCCTTTAAGACTTCATAGAAAGCCTTGTTTGCCATTTAGCAAATGGACGTGTTTCTGATAAGCAACTGGACAGGGACACGACCCAGCTCTGGGCAGGATGGGTCTACAAGCTGAGGGATTGTAGTTTTCTTGCATCTGTTGTCTGCTCCCTGGTATGTGAGGCTGGTCTAAAGGCTAGTGCAGGCTTCCTGAAGGGAAGGGTGGGTGTCTGCCCACTGCTAGGTGAAACTGGGTCTTGACTGGTGGGCAGGGCCATGTCAAAGGGCATGTCTAGAAGTGGTTGTGGGCTCAGGAAGACTTTAGGCAACATGTCTGTGGCTGTGTTCCCACCAAGTTAGTTGTTTGGCCTGAGGAGTCCCAGCACTGGTGCCTACAGGCTGTTTGGTGGGGCCAGGTCTTGGAATTAATGAGCCAAGATGGCAGCCACTAGCAGCAGTGTTCACAAGGTAGAATGTTCCCAATTATGGCAGCCACCAGTGTTTATGCCTCCAGGGTGAGCCACTGCCCCCCCCCCTCCCGCAACTCTTCAATAGACTCTCTAAGACCATCAGGTAGGCCTGCTCAGGCTCATCAAGTTACTGCTTTTGCCCTGGATCTCAGTGCACATTAGATTTTGTCTATGCTCTTTAAGAGTGAATTTTCTATTTCCCCCAGGGGATCCCCAAATTAAGCCCTGCTGTCCTTCAAAGCTAAATGCTCTGGGGATTCATCTTCTCAGTGCAGGACTCTGGGTTGGAAAACCCAACATGGGGCTCAGAACTCTCACTCATTTGGGAGAACCTCTGCAATATAATTATTCTCCAGTTTGTGGGTCACGCACTGGGGGGGTAAGGGATTTGATTATAATATAATTACAACTCTCTTACTCATCTCATTGTGGTTCCTTCTTTATGTGTTCAGTTGTAGTAGATATTTTCTTGTAGGCTCCAGTTTTTTTCACTGATGGTTGTTCTGTAGGTAGTTATGATTTTGGTGTGCTTATGAGAGGAGGTAAACTCAGGGTCTTTCTACTCCACCACCTTGGCTGGTCTTCTCAAATTAATGTTTCTAAAAACTGCAAAGATTATGCACTCATCAGTGTACTCTAGTGCATATAAGGGAAATATTTGCATCTGCATATGGAGAATTGTTTCCCATATCAGCAATAAAGATGTATGGAAAAAGCTACAGCATAGAGATGAGCTCAAGATGGTGGGGTAGAAGGACATGCACTCACCCCTTCTTATAAGAACACTGGAATCACAACTAACTGCTGAAAAACCATTGACAAAAAAATGCTGGAACCTACCTAAAAAGATACCCTACATCCAAAGACAAAGAAGAAGCCACAATGAGATGGTAGGAGGGGCACAAGTGTGACAAAATCAAACCGCATAGGCATCGGATGGGCAATCCACAAACTGGAAAACAATTATACCATAGAAGTTCTCGCACTGGAGGGAAAGTTCTGAACCCTGCCTCAGGCTTCCCAGCTTGGGGGTCTAGCAACAAGAGGAGGAGTCCCCAGAGAATCTGGCTTTGAAGCCCAGCAGGATTTGACTGCAGTACTTCCAAACGACTGGGGGAAACAGAAACTCCACTCTTGGAGGGCACACACAGATTCTTTTGCACACCAGGACCCAGGGGAAAAAAGCAGTGACCCCATAAGAGACAGGGCCAGACTTACCTGATAGTATCAGAGGGTCTCCTGCAGAGGTGTGTGGGGGGGGGTAGCTGTGGCTCACTGCAGGGACAAAGATACGGGCAGCAGCAGTTTTGGGAAGTACTCATTGTTGTGAGCCCTTGAGGAGGCCACCACCAGCACCACTAAACAGCCTGTAGGCTCCAGAGGTGGATTGCCTCAGGCCAAACAACAAACAAGAAAGGAACACAGCCTCACCCATCAGAAGAGAAGTGGATTAAAGTTTTACTGAGCACAGCCCTGCCCACCAGAGGGACAAGACCCATCTCTACCCATCACCGGTCCCTTGCACAAGGGGACTCTTAGATAGACTCATCCACGAGAGGTCAGACAGCAGAAGCAAGAAAAACTACAATCCTGCAGCTTGAAGAACAGAAACCACAATCACAGAAAGTTAGATAAAATGAAATGGCAGAGGATTATGTCCCAGATGAAGGAACAAGATAAAACCCCAGAAAAAACAACTAAGTGAAGTGGAGATAGGAGATCTTCTAGAAAAATAATTCAGAATAATGATAGTGAAGATGATCCAGGATCTCAGAAAAAGAGTGGATGGAACATATGTATATGTATAGCTGATTCACTTTGTTATAAAGCAGAAACTAACACACCATTGTAAAGCAATTATACCCCAATAAAGATGTTTAAAAAAATAAATAAATGAAAAATAAAATAAACAGAGCATGAAAAAAAAAAAAGAAGATGCAAGAAATGTTTAACAAAGACCTAGAAGAACTAAAGAACAAATAAATACAGATAAACAATACAGTAACTGAAATGAAAAATACAGTAGAAGAAATCAATAGCAGAATAACTGAGGCAGAAGAATGGATAAGTGGCCTAGAAGGCAGAATGGTGGAAATCACTGCCATGGAACAGAATAAAGAAAAAAGAATGAAAAGAAATGAAGATGGTCTAAGACACCTCTGGGACAACATTAAATGCACCAACATTCGCATTATAGGAGTCTCAGAAGGAGAAGAGGGAGAGAAAGTACCTGAGAAAACATATGAAGAGATAATGGCGGAAAACTTCCCTCACATGGGAAAGAAGACAATCACCCAAGTCCAGGAAGTGCAGAATCCCAGGCAAGCTAAACCCAAAAAGGAACATGCCAAGACAAATGGTAATCAAATTGACAAGAATTAAAGGCAAAGAAAAAGTATTAAAAGCAACAAGGGGAAAATAACAAATAGCATACAAGGGAACTCCCATAAGGTTATCAGCTGATATCTAGCAGAAACTGCAGCCAGAAGGAATTGGCACAATATATTTAAAGTGATGAAAGGGAAGAACCTACAACCAAGAATGCTCTATCCAGCAAGGTGTCATTCAGGTTTGATGGAGAAATCAAAAGCTTTACAGATAAGCAAAAGCTAAAAGAATTCAGCACCACCAGATCAGCATTGCAACAAATGCTAAAGAAACTTCTCTAGGCGGGAAAGAGACCAGCAACTCAAAGCAACTTTGTACACATATAGACTGCCATACTTAAACCTCATGAGAACAGCAAACCGAAAAACTACAATGGATACACACACAAAAAAGAAAAAAACAACCCAAACACACCACTAAAAATGGTCTTCAAACCACAAGAGGAGAGAACAAAAGAGGAAGGGAAGAAAAAAGACCTACAAAAACAAATCCAAATCAATTAAGAAAATGGCAATAGGAACATGCATATTGATAATTACCTTAAGTGTAAATGGATTAAATGATCCAACTGAAAGACATAGACTGGCTGAATGGATACAAAAACAAGACCTGTATGTATGCTGTCTACAGGAGACCCACTTCAGACCTAGGGACACATACAGACAGAAGGTGAGGGGATGGAAGAAAGTATTCCATGCAAATGGAGATCAAAATAAAGCTGGAGTAGGAATTCTAAAAATCAATCAGTATGAGACACCACATTAACAAACTGGAGAATAAAAACCATATGATCATCTCAATAGATGCAGAAAAAGCTTCTGACAAAATTCAACACTGATTTATGATAATAATAATAATAAAAAACCTTCCAAAAAGTGGGCAGAGAGGGAACCTTCCTCAACATAATAAAGACCATATACAACAAACGTGAGAGTCCATGGTGAAAAGCTGAAAGCATTTCCTTTAAGATGAGGAAAAAGACATGTATGTCCACTCTATCTACTTTTATTCAACATACTTTTGGAAGTCTTAGCTATGGCAATCAGAGAAGGAAAAGAAATAAATGAAATCCAAATTAGAAAATAGGAAGTAAAACTGTCAGTGTTTGCACATGACATGATACTATACATAGAAAATCCTAAAGATGCTACCCGAAAACTACTAGAGCTCATCAATGAATTTGGTAAAGTTGCAGGGTACAAAATTAATACACAGAAATTTATACACTAACAATGAAAGATCTGAAAGAGAAATTCAAGAAACTATCCCATTTACCATCACATCAAAAAAATAAAATACCTAGGAATAAACCTACCTAAGTAGACAAAAGACCTGCACTCCAAAAGTTATAAGACACTGATGAAAGAACTCGAAGATGACACAAACAGATGGAAAGATATACCATGTTCTTGGATTGGAAGAATCAGTATTGTCAAAATAACCATACTACCCAGGGCAATCTACAGATTTAATGCAATCCCTATCAAATTACCAGTGGCATTTTTCACAGAACTAGAGCAAAATACTTAAAATTTGTATGGAGACACAAAAGACTCTGAATAGCAAAAGAAATCTTGAGAAAGAAAAATGGAACTGGAGGAGCCAAACTCCCTGACTTCAGACTATACTACAAAGTTATATTAATCAAAACAGTATGATCCTGGCACAAAAATAGAAATATGGATCAATGGAACAGGATAGAAAGCCCAGAAATAAACCTGTGCACCTATAGTCAATTTATCTATGACAAAGGAGGCAAGACTAAATAAATGGTGCTGGGAAAACTGGACAGCTACATGTAAAATGAATGAAATTAGAACACTCTTTAAGATCATACACAAAAGTAAGCTCAAAATGGATGAAAGACCTAAATGTGAGACTGGACACTATAAAACTCTTAGAGGAAAACATAGGAAAAACACTCTCTGACATAAATCACAGCAATATCTTTTTTTATCTGTATGCCAGACTAATGGAAATTAAAACAAAAATAAACAAATGTGACCTAATTAAATTCAAAAGCTTTTGCACAGCAAACCAACCATAACCTAAATGAAACAACAACCCACACAATGGGAGAAAATATTTGCAAATGATGTGCCTGACAGGGATTAGTTTACAAAATTTACAAACAGCTCATGTGACTTTATATCATCAAAACAAAAAACCTAATCAAAAGATGGGCAAAAAACCTAAATAGACATTTCTCCAAAGAAGACATACAGATGGCCAACAAACACATGAAAAGATGTTCAACATCACGAATTATTAGAGAAATGCAAATCAAAACTATGGTGAGATATCACCTTATACTAGTCAAAATGGCTATCATCAAAAAGTCCACAAACAATAAATGCTGGAGAGAGTGTGGAGAGAAGCAAACCCTCCTACACTCTTGGTGGGACTGTAAATTGGTACAGCCACTAAGGAGAATAATATGGAGTTTCCTTAAAAAACTAAAAATAGAGCTACCATAAGTTCCTGCAATCCCACTCCTGGGCATATATCTGGATAAAAACATGGTCCGAAAGGATAAATGCACCCCAGTGTTCATTGCAGCACTATTTACAATAGCAAAGACATGGAAGCAACCTAAATGTCCATCAACAGAGGAATGGAAAAAGAAGATGTGGTACATGTACACAATGGAATATTACTCAGCCATTTAAAAAAGTGAAATAATACCATTTGCAGCAACATGGATGGACCTAGAGATTGTCATACTGAGTGAAGTAAGTCAGACTAAGAGAAATATCGTATGGTATCAGTTATATGCAGAATCTAGAAAGAAATGATCCAAATGAACTTTTTTACAAAACAGAAACAGAATCACAGACTTAGAGAATGAACTTATGTTTACCATGGGGGAAGAGTGGAGAGAAAGGATAGTTAGGAGTTTGAGATTGAGATGTACACACTGCTATATTTAAAATGGATAACCAACAAGGACCTACTGTATAGCACAGGGAATTCTGCTCAATATTATGTAACAACCTAAATGGGAATAGAATTTGAAAAAGAGTAGATAAATGCATACATATAATTGAATCACTTTGCTGTACATCTGAAACTAACACAACATTGTTAATCAACTCTACTCCAATATAAAATAAAAAGTTTAAAAATCTTAATAAAAAAACAATTTAAAAAAGGCCCATCATAGCTCTGTATGGCATGTGTCCTCTTCCTGAATTGAACTTCTACCCAGGATTTCATATTTTTATTTAGTTTTCTAAACTGGCCATTGAAGTTGCCCTCAGCTCAGACTTTTGTCAATGAATGTGAGGGAAAGCTTTATTGACCCACATACAGTGAAGCAATACCCATACTATCAACCTCAATGTGTTTAACTGCTACATATAAGATGATTTCAGACAGTGTTCTCTCAATGAAAGGAATATGTTCTCAGTAATTTATGCCTCTATTGTGCTATTAGCAGTTTGGCCAAAATAAGATTCCACAAGATATAAGGGCGATGCACACCTAACAGTGTTACAGTAGTGCATATAAGAGAACACTTTGTATCTGCTTGTGGAGATTTCTTCCTTTATTAGCAATATAGATGCTTGTAAGGAGCTCATGGTCCTATTGCTTGGCATTGTGTTCTTTACCTGAATTGACTTTGTACCCATAAATTTATGCTCGTAGTGAGTTGCTCCTAAAAACTACTATGATGATGATTTATCACAGTATTATAGCAGTGTATACAAGAGAAACCTTTGTGTCTACATGCAAAGACTTTTTTAATACTAATAATATATGTTTGTAAGATGCTGTTTGATAGTATTACTTGGCAGTGTTCTTTTTTTGAATTTAACTTATACTCATTATTTCATAATTGTAGTGAGTTATTTAATTGGCTTGTTAAACCTGTGATTCTCTATCTATTAGCAAGCTGTGCTTAGCTAAACTAAACTTCTATCAGTGATTGGCCGGAGGGGAAGATGGCGAGGCCAGAGGGGAAGATGGCGGAAGAGTAAGAGGTGGAGATCACCTTCCTCCCCATATGTACACCAGAAATTCATCTACACGTGGAACAACTCCTACAGAACACCTACTGAATGCTGGCAGAAGACCTCAGACCTCCCAAAAGGCAAGAAACTCCCCACGTACCTGGGTAGGGCAAAAGAAAAAACAGAGACAAAAGAATAGGGACGGGACCTGCACCAGTGGGAGGGAGCTGTGAAGGAGGAAATGTTTCCACACACTAGGAAACCCCTTCGAGGGCGGAGACTGCGGGTGCGGAGGGGGGAGCTTCAGTGCCACGGAGGAGAGCACAGCAACAGGGGTACGGAGGGCAAAGTGGGGAGATTCCTGCACAGAGTATCGGTGCCGACCGGCACTCACCAGCCTGAGAGGCTTGTCTGCTCACCCGCCAGGGCAGGCAGGGCTGCGAGCTGAGGCTCGGGCTTTGGTCGGAGCGCAGGGAGAGGACTGGGGTTGGCTGCGTGAACACAGCCTGAAGGGGTTAGTGCACCACGGCTAGCCGGGAGGGAGTCCGGGAAAAGGTCTGGAGCTGCCGAAGAGGCAAGAGACTTTTTCTTCTCCCTTTGTTTCCTGGTGCGGGAGGAGAGAGGATTAAGAGTGCTGCTTAAAGGAACTCGAGAGACGGGCACGAGCCGCAGCTAGAAGCGCGGACCCCAGAGACTCGGGAGACGCTAAGGCTGCTGCTGCCGCCACCAAGGGGCCTGTGTGCGAGCACAGGTCACTATCCACACCCCCCTTCCGGGGAGACTGGGCAGCCCGCCACTGCCAGGTTCCCGGGATCCAGGGACAACTTCTCCGGGAGAATGCACGGTGGGCCTCAGTCTGGTGCAACGTCACGCCAGCCTCTGCCGCAGCAGGCTCGCCCACACTCTGCGCCCCTCCCACCCCCCAGCCTGAGTGAGCCAGAGCCCCCGAATCAGCGGCTCCTTTAACCCCGTCCTGTCTGAGCAAAAAACAGACGCCCTCCAGCGACCTACATGCAGAGGCAGGGCCAAATCCAAAGCTGAGCCCCTGGGAGCTGTGAGAATAAAAAGAGAAAGGGAAATCTCTCCCAGCAGCCTCAGAAGCAGAGGATTAAAGCTCCACAATCAACTTGATGTACCCTGCATCTGTGGAATACATGAATAGACAACAAATCATCCCAAATTGAGGAGGTGGACTTTGAGAGCAAGATTTATGATTTTTTCCCCTTTTCCTCTTTTTGTGAGTGTGTATGTGTATGCTTCTGTGTGAGATGTTGTCTGTATAGCTTTGCTTCCACCATTTGTCCTAGGGTTCTATCCGTCCGTTTTTTTGTTTTGTTTTTTTAAAATTAAAAAAAATTTTTTTTCTTAATAATTTTAATAACTTTATTTTACTTTATTTTCTTTCTTTCTTCCTTCCTTCCTTTCTTTCTTTCTTTCTTTTTCTTTCTTTCTTTCTTTCCTTCCCTCCTTTAGACAACAGATCATCCCAAATTGAGGAGGTGGTCTTTGAGAGCAAAATTTATGATTTTTTCCCCTTTTCCTCATTTTGTGAGTGTGTATGTGTATGCTTCTGTGTGAGATTTTGTCTGTATAGCTTTGCTTCCACCATTTGTCCTAAGGTTCTATCCGTCAGTTTTTTGTTTGTTTGTTTTTAATTATTTTTTCTTAATAATTATTTTTGAATTTAATAACTTTATTATATTTTATTTTACTTTATCTTCTTTCTTTCTTTCTTTTTTCCTTACTTTATTATACTTTACCTTATTTTATTTTACTGTATCTTCCTTTTTTCTTTCTTTTTTCCTTCCTTCCCTCCTTCCTTCCTTCCTCCCTCCCTCCCTCCCTCCTTTCTTTCTTTCTTTCTTTCTTTCTTTCTTTCTTTCTTCCTACTTCTACTAATTCTTTCTGTCTACTTTTTCTCCCTTTTATTCTGAGCCGTGTGAATGAAACGCTCTTGGTGCTGCAGCCAGGAGTCAGTGCTGTGCCTCTGAGGTGGAAGAGCCAACTTCAGGACACTGGTCAACAAGAGACGTCCCAGCTCCACATAATATCAAACGGTGAAAATCTCCCAGCGATCTCCATCTCCACACCAGCACCCAGCTTACTCAACAACCAGAAAGCTACAGTGCTGGACGACCTATGCCAAACAACTAGCAAAACAGGAACACAACCCCACCCATTAGCAGAGAGGCTGCCTAAAATCATAATAAGTCCACAGACACCCAAAAACACACCACCAGACGTGGACCTACCCACCAGAGAGACAAGATCCACCCTCAAACACCAGAACACAGGCACTGGTCCCCTCCACCAGGAAGCCTAAACAACCCACTGAACAAACCTTAGCCACTGGGGACAGACATCAAAAACAATGGAACTACGAACCTGCAGCCTGCAAAAAGGAGACCCCAAACACAGTAAGATAAGCAAAATGAGAAGACAGAAAAACACACAGCAGATGAAGGAGCAAGATAAAAACCCACCAGACCTAACAAATGAAGAGGAAATAGGCAGTCTACCTGAAAAAGAATTCAGAATAATGATAGTAAGGATGATCCAAAATCTTGGAAATAGAATAGAGAAAATGCAAGAAACATTTAACAAGGACATAGAAGAACTAAAGATGAAATAAGCAATGATGAACAGCACAATAAATGAAATTAAAAATACTCTAGAAGGGATCAATAGCAGAATAACTGAGGCAGAAGAACGGATAAGTGACCTGGAAGATAAAATAGTGGAAATAACTATTGCAGAGCAGAATAAAGAAAAAGAATGAAAAGAACTGAGGACAGTCTCAGAGACCTCTGGGACAACATTAAACGCACCAACATTCGAATTATAGGGGTTCCAGAAGAAGAAGAAAAAAAGAAAGGGACTGAGAAAATATTTGAAGAGATTATAGTTGAAAACTTCCCTAATATGGGAAAGGAAATAGTTAATCAAGTCCAGGAAGCACAGAGAGTCCCATACAGGATAAATACAAGGAGAAATACGCCAAGACACATATTAATCAAACTGTCAAAAATTAAATACAAAGATAGCATATTAAAAGCAGCAAGGGAAAAACAACAAATAACACACAAGGGAATCCCCATAAGGTTAACAGCTGATCTCAGTAGGAACTCTGCAAGCCAGAAGGGAGTGGCAGGATATATTTGAAGTGATGAAGGAGAAAAAACTGCAGCCAAGATTACACTACCCAGCAAGGATCTCATTCAGATTTGATGGAGAAATTAAAACCTTTACAGACAAGCAAAAGCTGAGAGA